>NC_089746.1:7929694-7977194 GCF_040412425.1 Macrobrachium rosenbergii | reverse complement strand
ACGTTATGATGTTACGTACCCCTGAATAAATCAAGTCAAGATTATCATCTTCAACAATATTATCATCTTCGACATTTCTGCTCCTAACTTCCTAAGGCCTTAAGCACGTATCTCGTCTGCTCTCCTTAAATTTTTTTTTTTTTACCTTTTCACCGAAAGTAGTGTATCTACTAAAAACGTTTGCAGAGAAATTCTGATAAGTTTCTGGAAATTTATGGAAAATAAGTTATTGAGACCAAGGAAAAGATTTTACGGTGGAAACTCAGTTTGTTAGAGCATGTAGGCAAGAGCATTTTGTTTGGTGAAAAAGTGGATCTGAGACCAGGGCATGTTATATCCCTGTGGCTGTTCAATACCATTATTCGGATGGAGTGATTTGTGAAGACAGGAGAAAGAACTGTAGACGTGGGTGCACAGCTACTGGATAAAAAACATAAGTTGCGAATGGGGTGTACAGTGGCTTCTTTTTGCAGGTGGTACATAACGATTGGAGGTCCTGAAGAGAAGGTCCTGAAGAGAAATTACGTTAACTTCTAAAAGAGTTTGAAAGTGTTTGAAAAGTAGAAGGTGAGAGTGAGTGTGAGTTAGAGTAATGTTATGAGGGTAATGGAAGACCTGGAAGCTGGAGAAAAGTTAAGTATACCTTAGTTTAACCAGACCACTGAGTTGATTAACAGCTCTCCTAGGGCTGGCCCGAAGGATTAGACTTATTTTACGTGGCTAAGAACCAGTTGGTTACCCAGCAACGAGACCTACAGCTTATTGTGGAATCCGAACCACATTATAGCGAGAAATGAATTTCTATCACCAGAAATAAATTCCTCTAATTCTTCATTGGCCGTCCGGAGACTCGAACTCGGGCCTAGCAGAGTGCTAGCCGAGAACTTTACCGGCTCGTCCAACGAGGAACTTGGAAGCTGGAGAGGCAGAGAGCTATGAAGTGCTTGGTGGATGGTGTAAAGGAAGTGCCTTGATATTCGGGGAGAGCCAGTGTTCAAAAATACAGATGAATGGTGTTATCTGCTTAGTGTGTTTCGGTGCGCTTCTGATTATCCTTTCCTGTACAGTGGTTACACGAAGCAGATAATATTGTAAAAGTTTTCTCCACAGTGACTATTGTGTTCTTTTTCCTTGAGCTATTAACTGATAGGGAAACGGTTGTGTACATATATACTCGTGTATGTATATATATATATATATATATATATATATATATATATATATATATATATATATATATATATATATATATATATATATTATATATGTTTACGCTGTAATGCAATGCCTCAAAGAGTGCGATCCTATCTGAAGGGAAAATTTATTCGGTTTGTTAACTTTGCTCACCCCAGTCCAGGGTAATTACCGGAAAGCTTTAGGTTTCAACAGCAGCATTTAGGCTGAAAAGCGACAACTTGAGCTTTTATAATGCAAGTCAATGACCCCAGGCTGAGATCGATATGCATACTCTCCAATGGCGTCCGTGTAGATTTTTTAAGTAGATCGTCTCGGAAATTCCTAGCTTGACTTTTCTGTGTCAGAGATTTTGTTTATTAGTTATATATGACTTTATAGCAAATCAAGCTCGCGAAAAGGAGATTTTCATCTGGATTGCATCCCTTTTTCAAGGATATTCTGAATAGGATAAAAAAAGAATTAAGCACGCGCAGGCGTATGCATGTACGAACTCTCCGTCCTCAAATGTTTATTGCGCCACATCGAATTCTCTTTTTCCTTCCTCTCTCTGTACATTCCCAAGGCGGACATCATCGTAGGCATCACTCTTTCAGTCATCATCATTATCATTATCATCATCATCATCATCATCATCATCACTGCCAGGAGGTGACGTCAGTAAACTGCCCAAAATACTTTTCAAACAATCTAGTTTGGCGTCTCGAGGTACTCTGGAATGTAGCCCGAAGCAACAGCTCTTCCCTCACTCTATTTTTTCTCCTCCTCCTCCTCCCCCTCCTCCTCCCTCGTAATCCACCACCTCCATATGGGTAACTCTCTACTCTCCCCCACTCCACCTCTCTAATCTCTTGCACCCAACCTCTGCAAATCTCAGCCGGCGAAACTATGTTCTCAAACTCTTGAGAATTCTGCTCCTGGTGTCTTTTGCGTTGTTAATTAGCTCTTTAAAGTCAAGGCTCTCGTTGTTGATTTGAATTGCTGTTGTCGTCGCCATCTTGGATTTTCTGGCTGCGTTATTCGATGAGATTGCTCTGGAGAGATTCATTTTTGGAATCGCCAACTGATTATGCTCCGTCTTCTTCTCTGGTCTTTGAGTGCTTAAGTACACGAACATAGGCGTTTCAGCATTTGAAATGATGTATTTCGTGTACGATTGAAGTTTCCGGACAGATATCTTGTTATAATTTCTTGGTGATAAACACTTTACCAGAGAAGCAAACTATTCAAAACTTTTGACAAGAGTTATATTGACATAAATTTCCGAGAAAATTGTGTGATAATTTTCCAGGATAACCTACGTGTGAGGCACGACCATTGTGATATATTGTTCTTAAAATCTGTTATCAAACAGTTAGAAAATCATTTAATTTTTCACGTTTTGCTTCTTCCAGCATTAGTGATGATGGGGACACCATCATAATGTTGATTTTGTAGTTCAATATAAAAATAAAAATAACAAATATATATATATATATATATATATATATATATATATATATATATATATATATATATATATATATATATATATATATATATATTTTGCTACAAATGTCCGAAGGATACTTACTTGATTCTGGGCGGCAAGGGATGAACGCAGGGAATTCCTTATATTTATTACAGTTGACTCAATACTAGGACAATTCGTGGACAAACAAGGGAAAATCTGTGGTTTAGGGCCTTCTTCATGTGAGAGAAAATAACGTAAACTCATAGGTTCTCGTAATTAATTATATTTATACATAACAAACACAGATCAGAAGAATGACGCATTACTGGGGAGGTAATAATAAGGGCTGCTAAATGAATGAATCCTTCACAGAATAAATATTCTACGCTGATGATGTCTTCATAACAGGAAACATCGCAGTGGGGGTAGAAGGGGACTGCACATGGATAGAGCCGAGGGATTCCAAAGTCGGGGTCTATCTGCAATATATGCAAGATGGTTACTTGTGAGAATAATAAGATGCTCAAAGGGACCTGAGGAATGCACAGATGGTGCCAAATAACTCAGTTCAATATCAGTGCATAATTACGTCAACACTGAATGCTCCAACACATATTACTGAAGGTGATCGCCCAATGGAAAAATAAATGAAAAAACAGACAGAGAAATAACAAGAATCGTGACTGACTAAGAAACCTTATTCCAGTACATTACTTTCGCCAAGCTGACGGTGTCCTCATTTGATAGGGCGCTGGCGATGGCCACTACAAAGGTATACTGGTTCAAACCTCGCAGTTGAACATGTGGAAAGTTCAAGGGTCAGGCAAGGTTAAGGACATCTGTCCTGGGTGGTGTTCTGAGCGCGTCTCTCTCTCGATTTCTGTTGCACCATCTATAAATAACCTTCGGAGATTGCGCTGTTTGTGTCTGGTAGGTGGCGCAAAGGTCAATCTTTGTCACATTTTCTATATGGGCCACATGGCAGCAGTCAACCTCGTGGAGGGTTAACATAGTGCGGCGGTGCTGGACTTTCTCTTTTTTGGCTCCTCTCTTGCCTTGCTTAACACTGAGAAGGTACGACGGTCACCTGGAACAAGGACTTAGGCAGTCATTTTGAACAGCGAGAAGGGTTAGGCTTAACCATTTTGGGGAATGAAGGAGAGAGTTTACGAAGGGACGAGTGGAAACCCACAGTTCTAGTAATTAAAACAGTTGGAATGAATTTTATTTCTTTCTCTGCTCTGTTACAGATGTAAAAAAACGGCGAGGGACCTGGAAAAGGTTCCATCCGTTGCTATATATATATATATATATATATATATATATATATATATATATATATATATATATATATATATATATATATATATATATATATATATATATATATATATATATATATATATATATATATATATATATATGTGTGTGTGTGTGTGTGTGTGTGTGTGTATGTGTGTGTGTTTGTGTTTTGTGTAAAATGTATGTATAATATATATATATATATATATATATATATATATATATATATATATATATATATATATATATATATATATATATATATATATATATATATATATATATATATATATATATATATATATATATATATATATATATATATATAGTGAAACAGAAACAGACAGAAAGAGATCACTCAATATTTCTGTCGCCCTTTTATGGCCGGAATTTCATTCTTTCTGTGGTAAAGCATGTCTTGGAATGCAGGAGATTTAGCTCATTTTGCCTTTTATTATCCTTTGCAAAAGCGAGGATCCTCCGGGCTCTTCATAATCGTTTTATTGCCATTGATGGCTGGGGGATAAAATGCTGCCGCCATTTACTCACTTCGCTTTTGTTCATTGGCTTTTGTTCTCTTTTGTTCATTGGCCTTTGTTCATTCGTTTTCAGCAGCCTGGCGTCGGAGGTCTGGGTAAATATGTTGCGCTGACGGGTAAGTCTCATGCGATGCTTATTCTTGTATCATCGGCATTCTGTCTTCCCGGGTTTACTTATGTAGTCAGTACTTATCTTATTCTGTCCGGGGAAGTCTCTCCTTGTGTTCTATTTTCCGGCTGCTCATGCGTGTTGGGTAGTCTTAGGTCATTGCAGCCATGTGATAAATATTGAATGGAACACAGCACTTTTTGATTATGCAAGCTTTATAAGTACTGTATGTATGCCATCCGTTTTTTTTTTTTTTTACTGACATTGGCCGCTATTTATCTAAACATTCGTTATTCTTTGTTACCTTTTTGAATGTCATTATTAATTTTTTTATAGTATTCATCATTATAAATCTTAATCTTATTTAAGTTTCCATATCTTACAGTGTTACTCATACATATTTATAAAATAATTTTTTTATTTTGGCCAAGCAAAATTATCGCACTTGGGTCGCCCTCTCATTATTTTTAATTGCATTCAGCGTTGTTATTTTTCAATATAATGTACCCGGATCGTTTGCAATGAACGGGGCAACCATTAACCTTTGCGCCAGTAATTGTCAATGGCATTCCTTTAATCACGACACTGATTTGGCACTTTAAATTACCTCTCTTTTTTTCATTTCTATACTTTTTTACCGTGTTTGAAAATTGCCACCGAGTGTAATGTATATTCCTGGCTGCATAGCTATTGCTGCCAAAGTTAAAATGACTGTTATATGGTGACAAACGTTGCAATTTGATGCATCAAACGCACGTCGGCCGTAACGCTAATTTTATCGGGGGACATATTCAAGCTTATGAATGTGAGGACGGGAATTATTCGGCTCGAAAAATGACTCTGGGCCAGCGCTGTCGAGGGTAATGGTAAAGTGCTGATGTTTGATATTCGGAAAGAGATATCGCTTCTGGGAACCAAGCTTTCATTTATGATAATATCCGGATTTTTTTTTATATTGATATCTGAAAGAAATTATCTCAAAATTAAAGTTTGGAAAAAACTTTCATCCCTGTAAGTAAAGTGTGGAAAAAACTTTCATCCCCGTAAGTAAAGTTTGGAAAAACCTTTCAGTCCGAACACCAGTTTAGAGGAAATTGCAGTTGACATCAGGAGTCTGTTGGGAGTGGCATCGGAGCGATTGAGTACATCAAATGACAGTTTGTATCGTAGGGAAGACCCCTGTGGTTTTGAAAATATTTCGTAATTAATATGCTTAGTACTTATGTTAATTCTTATAATAATACTACTGTACATTATTACCGCGAAATTGGCTCAGCCACGCTCAGTCAGTGATATTGGTGTGAGGTTATTAGAATTTATTTTAACGGAACACAGAATCGAAACTTGCATTATGACAGGTAGGAACCCCTTTAATATCCTCATGAATGAGGTTGAAGCGGTTGTACATCGATTTTCTGAATTAGCACCTTTCATGCCAAAAGCTGTACTTGCAGTTTCCGGTAATTGCGGTATTCTCTATTAATTAGTGCAATTATGTTATCTCACCTGTGCTCATTAACGTACGGGCAAAGGTTCTATTATATGTCACCTCGTGACTCAGGGAAAGTTGCAAAAGTGACTACAGTGATTCTTAACGTAGTAGTGCAGTAATGTAGTGATGACGATAAAAATTCTCTATCGTGAAATTTCTAACTGTTGCTGATGTTCTAGGTCAACGGCTATCAACTCTTTTCAAATCATGGACCACCGGCCCAGTAAACAAAAATATCGTGGACCATTTCATATTTGCATAATGATAAATACAGCACAGACAATAAACATTTTGGTCTCATTTTTCTCTGTAACCAGACTTTTGGATTCCCTTTTCACTGACAAGCTTTTTCATGTCAGGTGTGGTATTTGATAGTGCACAACGAATATCGCTGTCTACAGCAAGCCGATTCCTCTGTTTGGATTTACTGGCCACAAACATGAAAATCCACTCTTACACCTGTAAGTTGATGCAAATGGCAAGACACCTGACAGCATGTGTTGGCAGAATTTGGCAAGTACCAGTTATTGGAAAAGGTTCTGTGGGGTGCCAAGTGTTTCGAAACTTCACCAAGGCCTGGATGGAAATTTTGGATGACGAGTGTACTAGAGTAGGGCCTGTTGCTAGTACCTGACTGGTCAATTATTTATTTGGATAAAATTTTTCATATTGCATTTTTAAGAACTTGAAGAATGTTTTGTACCAATCTCAGTCTTATTACCAAACACAGTGAATGTCCTGCGGACCATCCAAAAAGTCACCATGGACCACCAGTTGAGGACCTCTGTTTTGGATAATGACGTTAGATAGTTGCTCATTGGCGATAAAAACCATTCGAAAGCATTTGCTTCACTTATGAAAAGGTCGCCCCTAAAAATGAATAAAGACAGTTTGTTGTCATTATTGTTTATTTTCCTGAGATATGAGTAATGCATTAAGAAATAACTCAGGTTATGTTCCTAATTCATCTCTGTTTCGGTGTTTGAGGGAGATCATTTATTTCATCGGCAGAAATGTCACACCAGAGGCTATGTTTGGTATTTTAGAATCGGTGATAAGTGGTTTTGCTGATTCGTCCCGATGGGCCAGTGATTTGTCTTCTGGGCCTTAATGTGTTTCTGCTAGTTTGGCAGGGTTCCACCATGAAATGGTAATGCGGTGTTTTTTGGGGGTTCGTTCACACCGTTTATTGGATTCATATTATAGCAAAAAAGTGACGTTAGTCCCATGTATTTTGACTTAAAGCCTTGGGTGCTCTTTTAATTATCTTTACACACAGACGCACACACTCGTATATATTTGTATGTATGTATGTATGTATGTATGTATGTATGTATGTATGTACAGAAATTAAACAGCGGCCAAGACTGTGGTCAAAATAAGTTGGACTTTCAGCGTATTTTTTTTTTTTATATCCCAAGTCTGCAGTTTTGGAAGAGACGATTACAATCATTCGACCCCGCTGAATCAACCAAGTTGCACGCAGTTTTGATTCACGATTTTTTTTTACTATACAGTTACCATCATCAACTTTCATCAAGGATACTGTGTGAGATGAACTGCGGTTTTATGTATACCCATTTTTTATCGTTGTATATGACAGAGCTTTACTGTATGTGTTTAAGGCGGGTCATTCACGCTCAGATTTGTCCCCAGACGTGTCGAAAGGGGAGGGGTGTCGAAAGAAATGACACGGCCATTGACGTTACGACCCGGTCTGCCACCGTCTGTGTAAATTGCTCATTTGCCAATTGGGCGTGCTCGAGTGATGGCCGAGGTACTCTCCAGTGGCGAACTGGATACTATGGCAGTTTGCGCGATAGTGACCTCCATTAACGCACGGATTTGCATTTCAACTTTAGAACAACCGCGTCTCACAGTGAATGGGCTATTTATACCCAATTTTAGACAAGTCGCTATGCTTTATCTGTGCCACAGTCTGTACCGACTAAAAACAACCACATTCACGTACCGACGTCCAAACGCTCCGCCTAATTTTCTATAAATCTTAAGACCGGTGCTGAGCGTGAACGTGGGGCCTCACAGTCTTATATTAGAAATGATAAATAACTGCCTGTCGGTAAACGTCTTGAACCTGGAAAAGGTATTTGACAGAAGTAGATCTGAACATAGGTATGAATAATAAGTCGAATATGGCAAGTTGTCTTTCTTTTCTTTCCTTTTTTCCAGGTGTTTACACTTTTCTTGTCTCAGAAAGAGAGTTTTTAATTTCCTCTTTAGTATTGAATAATCGGCGTAATCAAATCTCGACAAACTCTCACAATCTCTCACTCCCTGATCTCGATTAGATAAATTGTTGAATTTCATATCTGTCTTCATATTGGTAAAGTAGGGCAAATTCTAATTGCAGCCAGAGTGTATTGTGTGTGACTATCAGACGACGATGATGATAGTGGTTATTTAAGAGAGCAACTCTCTCTCTCTCTCTCTCTCTCTCTCTCTCTCTCTCTCTCTCTCTCTCTCTCTCTCTCTCTCGGCTTTATAGCTGAAGCTGTGTGAAGGACTTTCATTGTGCTTTTGGAGTCCCTTTAATATCATATGAGCTGCAGATATATTAGATAGGCGTCTCATAAATCCTCTTTGACCGTTATGTTACAGTGAAGAATTTGAAAGGGATAAATGCATTGATCTTTCCCTTAGTCAGCCTGGGAGAATTAGATTTGTGACAATGTTCAGAGAGAGAGAGAGAAACACTTTTGTTGCTTTGTTGATGGGAAATTCCGTGGCAGGTAACGAACGAAAGAGATCTATTCTATACAAACTGATGTATGGTTCTTTATATCTTAGCTTTTTGCATTATGCCCTTGACTGTAGCCATTACGTACAATACAGACTTTAAGGCCTAAATTTCAGTTTTCTGAAAGCGATTGTTCAAGTTTCACAACTAAGCAAGGCTTATGCCTCATACTTAAACTTGAACATGCTTTGTTTATGTTTTTGCGCAAAAATCTTTTCAAACTGGACATTTGGCAGTGCTGACGTCTCATACTTAAAATGTATCTTTTTTCCTTTTTTCTCGACACAAAGATCGTTTCAAATATTGTGGACATGTAAGTGTTTGAAAGAAAAAATTTCTGTAATGTCTTTCACCCGTGGCCAGCTACACAAGAAAGCCACAAGAAACGCCTGTAGTGAGTTGCAACCGCTAAACTTTTCTCCCCTTGGATTGTTGAGCATAGACGTGAAATTTTTATTAATCCAGCACGAAATCCGGATTTGTTAGAATTCAAGATTAAATTTCTTTAGTGGGATGAGCCGGGCAAGCTACATTAAAGGCATCTTGTAACACCCTTCGGACTTCAAAGTTGGTCTTCGTACAGTGATGTCTGTTAAAATTCGAAATCATCGTTCTTAAATACCTAAAATGAAAGTGCATTTGCTGAAGACCAATTCCCCAAGGTAGTATGAGTACTGTAAGTTGTTATATTGTTAACCATTTTATATGATCGTGACGTTGTGTACCAGTTAAAACTCCATATTAGGCTATCTGAACGTTCCCCTGATGTTAGGTAACGTTTGACGTTGAGTAACGTTTTTAAAATGCCCTACCTGCCTGAAGAATAATGGAGAGGATCCTATAAAAGATAGTTTATAATTGCTTATACAAGAGAATTGCATAAGTACTCTTAAGTGCATAAATGCGGTAATATATGTGCAACATGCATTCATGAACGGTATTAATGAAATTTATTATCAGAGAATTCCAGAACGGTGTACGCAGGAACAGTCTTGTCAGCAATCGCCGTGATTTGAACGTTGCAGTGGTTTTCAAAAAGAGAAATGTTTCTTGCCTGAAAAAGGGAACATTTATCTGCTCAAAAAAGGGATGGTTATTGATTTAAAAAGGAATATTTACAGATCTAAAATATATATGCTATGATGACAGCTTTCCTGTTAATTTTGCAGGGCCCGTCAGTGAATCCTATCTTTGAATCCCATTCAATATTTATCCCTGCAGTTATAGAAAATAAAATCAGCATGCATCGGAAAGCATGATTGCCATGAATATATTTATCTTGGCGTGGGTGGACTGCTCGGTCGTTTCTTTTCAATATCCCTTTTCATATGGAAAGTTATGAAGCCTAACAGGAGCTTATTTGACCAACGATGACCCCATATTATAACCGAGTCTCTTCTGTTATTTTAGCGTCATCATATTACATTTCAGTCTTTCAGTGTTTTGTTATAATTATTATTATTATGGTTGTTTTTGTTGTTGGTGTTCCGATTGTTTTTTCGTTTTTGCATATTCATGCTGGGTTTATATGCTCGTGTACATTATAGGCCGTCGATGAAGTAACAGAAAAGTCGTTAAAGTATGAACAAAAACATTTTCTTATATTTTAATGATATTTAATTCGGTATCTCAGCTAAGCACATGCAGAGACTCATGTATACTTCTTTGCAGCTGTTTAAGGAGCAAGATCTTGTTATTTATTTAGTAGAAATTGGTAGAAGTACTGTAAGGGAAATTGACATTGGTAACATAAATCCAGAAAAATAATAGTTCTCCGTCTCAAACTCTTGGAAACTCTAGTTAGGACTAGAGTCCATCCTTCGATAAAAGCATATAAAATTCCATCGATAATGTTTTGGGAAATTATATGGACAATTAGGCAGACAGATAAAGGATCTGGTATCTTATCAGACTTGTCGAGCCTTTCACTCATTTCTAACACCTGCACGATTTTTCGTTGGAATTTTAAAACAATGTTTGAGATATATTGTTGACAGAGAGAAACAGTAATCCTCGATTTGCATCCGGATCAATTCTTTCACGCGCTATAGCTCAGCCCTCCACGTAGTTTTACTGAAATCCATCAGTAACTTTTCGAGATATATTGTGTCCAGTCAGAGAGACACGGGTGAGGCAACAGTGCCCTCTTAACTTCTCTAATTCTTCACACATTTTGGATACGCTTGTCACTACGAAGCCCTAGACACAATATTTGCTTGGTATGGTTAAGTAGCCGTAAACTAGACAGTAATCTTATTTAAGAATAAAACAAATATTTGCTTATAAGAAACTATAGACAATTCACAGATCAGTGAACCTTCCCAAACTGGAAGTTGGCGTTTCATTGCACAAGGGAAGATTGCGTATCATTTGTAGTTGCAAAAATAAGGATGTGGATAGTATTTTTTATTATATCTTATTAGATTTGATACCCTCCAAGGTGAACGACAGGCTTAGGTACTTTTTCGGCCCTCAGAATGAAAAAGAGTTGATATTTTCTCATACATTCCTTTTGATGAGGTTGCTGGTCTTTTCTCCCTGGTGCCTTAGAAGCTAGAGATGTTCGAGAGCAAAACATACATATACTGTACGTGGTAGTAAAATAAATGAATGTTAGTGCTAATATTTTTCGAGTTTTACGTAAATGCTATCGTTAGTGAAAAAGCTATTATTATTTGCGTATTTCCCCTAAACACTTACTCAAAAAGTCATAAATATTGGTGAGTTTCAGCTAAATGTTTTTATTGGTGAAAAGTTTTAACAGTTTTTGCTAATGAAAAAGTGAAACGAAGGACCTCTTGTCATTCTCGTACATTTCTAGGATTACCTTCCATGTAAACAACTTTAGTGTGCCACAAACTCGCATTCCTCCTCCTCCCCCCTGACACACACACACACACACCTCTCCTCCTCCTCGTATTTCTTCCTTTCTCCTTGGACCTCCCAACTTGAGCTAACTTCTGGGGATATCAGTTGAACAACTTTCAGCTCATCCGACTTTAAACTCGGCGAGTTACACTTCTTTCATTTTAGTCCTGTAACTTTTAGTTTGCCGCCCTTACGTCTGTTTCTCCTGCTGCTGGTTCTGCTGCTACTGCTGGCGCTGTGGCCTAATCCCTAAGTCCGACTTGGGAAGTTTCCACCCACGCGAGGTCCACGGGAACGACAGTTGGAGCAAACAGAAAGTAACTTGTATTCGAACAGCCTTCAGGAAAAGTGGATTCTCAGCGGTGCATGAAAAGGAGGTTTCTGGCGACTTCTGAACCCCTAGCTGATGGATGTGGAATAAAATCGACTATTGAAGTAGCAAAATGAAACTAAATTCAAAAGTCACTGAAAAGGAGTTTCTTCAGTCGAAGGTGCACAAATAGAATTCGTGTGGATACTTTAGGAAGCTCTATTATATAATTTCTGTTGTTTTATGCTTCGAGATAGACTAGAACGGCAAGGTGTCCATTATCAAATGTCTTTGTACTTTTCCCAAGGCAATGTTTAGCTTTTGTTTTTAGTCCACTGTAATATATATGGCTTTCTGCTCTTCAAGTGTACCTCTTCAGCCCATACAGTAAATAGATTATCACAGGCCTGGCGTTTATACCGGGTTAATGAAAAAGCGACCTTCTACATAGGAACTATTTTTATTTTCTAATACTAGCCATAAAGTCTTCCAAAGGAGGGAAACGGGCACTGGAGATAAAAGGTTGCCGCAAGGAAATGTAAACTTTTGCTGACAACGTAAAGAGATAACAAACCCAGTGTTGGGGCCGCAAGTTTTTTTCCTCCTTTTTATATAATGGAAACGAAAACAGCGATATTATTCACCTGAAAAAGTTCTGGTGATAAGAGCCGAGATTACGGTGATAGTTTCCATCGTAAAGTTCTGCTGATAAAAGTTCAAGATAATAGTATGTGACAGTTATGTTGGTGCTACTCCCAACACTGCTTCCTTCTTCGTCGCCCGTTTCTCTGGCATTGGGCTCACCTTCTGCCAGGACAGATTATTAATACATAAACACAAGTGTTTGTGTGTATGTATGTGTATATATATAATATATATAATATCTAATTATATATATAATATATATATATATATATATATATATATATATATATATATATATATATATATATATATATATATATATATATATATATATATATATATATACTGTATATATATGAGTGATATGCTTATCCGAAAAAGTATGAAAAAAAATATATATATATATATATACACATACATACATATCTTCTCACTTAATTTCCTGATTTCTTCATACTTTTTTTCGGATAAGCTTACCACTACAAAGCCTAAGATTCAAATGAAAAACCACATGAAGCAATTCTGACGCCCGTGGTAGGATTTTGGGTTAGATGGTTAGCGTTACCTCGTTCTTCTATTACGGGTGCGGGTTCGAATCCTGCCATGGATGTCAAATTGTCTTCATTTGGTATACTTGAGTCTTAGGCTCTTTAGTGACATTTACATATGAATTTGGTAAAAAATTGGCCAGTAGATTTTTTATACACACACACACACACACACACACACACACACACACACACACACACACACACACACACTAGTAGCTGACCAACCCGGCACTGCCTGGGAAAACTCTGAATGACATTCGATCATTTACCTTAGAAAGGAAGTAGCATGTGGTGTGGTTTTGATTAACATGTTTATTTAAAGCAATGACTTCTAGATAGTGTTATTAATCACAGGGCAGAAAAGCATTTTTAGTGGTAGTGCACATACTTTACACAACAAAAAAAATTCAAAGGAGATACAGGAAAATTTTTCTAAGCACGGCCACAATTTCAGTCACGTTGCTTGGCCCGACACTGAGCGAGAAAGTGTACGAACCGACGTTCCCGGCATTCCATGTTTCATACCAGTACACATGTTTTACTTGACAAAAAAATTCAAAGGAGATGCAGGAAAATTTTTCTAAGCATGGCCACAGTTTCAGTCACGTTACTCGGCCCGACACTGAGCAAGAAAGTGTAGGGACCTACGTTCCCGACACTCCACGTTTCATACCAGTCCAAAATGTTATCCCTTGGCCGGGCCTTTGCCGAGACCTGCAGTAAATAAAGTATCCCGTAGGGCGTGGGTACGGGTTTGAAACCCACACGAAAACCTTCCATTGGTCAATTGAGGGCCGTGTGCAAAATTTTGTCTAGATCGGTCAAACGATTCGGATTTCTATAGAACACAAGTTTACAAGTTTAGTTACATTCAAATATATTATATATATATATATATATATATATATATATATATATATATATATATATATATATATATATATATATATGGCTTCCAACAACTCCAGTTGACTGTCTACCCACTGAGCCATCAAGAGAGGTATAAGTTAATGTCGAATCTGCTGTACTTGTTTACCTGTCGAGAGTCGGGAAAATTATACCTCTCTTGATGGCTCAGTGGGTAGACTGTCGACTGGAGTCGTTGGAAGGCAACTGTGTCGAGGGATCGAGACCCAGCAGTAACAATCCATTTATCATAATATATATATATATATATATATATATATATATATATATATATATATGTATGTATATATATATGTATACATATATATATATTATATATATATATACACACATATACATATATATATATATATGTATATATATATATATATATATATATATATATATATATATATATATATATATATATATATATATATATATATATATATATATATATATATATATATATATATATATATATATATATATATATGAGAAGAATGTGTGTGAGAAGTTACTAGATCTATGCATATGGAGATATAGTTCCCACGGTGGCCGGTATTTAGACTTGGTTTTTTGATCCCGGCATTTTGACTCCCGGTAAATTGAAATCCGGTTTCCTTAACACCCGGTAATGTGACACCCAGAATACTGTAAATAAATAAATAGCTTATTTAGGAAGCATATTATTTTTAAATAGCCAGGGGCAATTACCTTATTCAGGAAATAGAAGTTACATAATTTGATTGTTTAGTTAGTTGAAGGCTTAGTTTACATATTTTTTTTATTTAAGTATGTAAGTAATATTTAGCAGTTGCATCCGAGCTCCTGGCCGCGTAAAGACTTTTTTGTAACCATGTCTTGTCCCATTCAGAGCACCCGTGGTGGAAAGAAACTCGTAGATGACTTAAGTTACATTTACGAAAGGCAGAAAACAAACGCTGATTGGCAAAAAATTTATTGGAAGTGTGAAGTGAAGAGTTGCAAAGCACGCCTGTTAATGTATGTACTGTAGGCGTGCTTTGCAACTCTTCACTTCACACGTCCAATGAAATTTTGATCCATCAGTTTTGTTTTCTGCCTTTCATAAATGTATTTTAAGTCATCTACGAGTTTCTTTCCTCCTCAGGTGCTCTCAATGGGACAAGACATGACCAAAAAAAAAAATTTCTTTATAGCGCCAGGAGCTCGGATGCAACTGCTAAATGTTACCTACAGACTTGAATAAAGAAAAATAGTATGTAAACTAGTCCTTCAACTTTAAATTAAACAACCAAATTGTGTCATTTCGATTTCTTAAATAAGGTAATTGCCCTAAGCTATTTAAAAAAAAATGCTTCCTAAATAGGCTATTTGTTTATTCTGGATGTCAAATCACTGGGTGTTAACGAAACCAGATTTCAGTTTACGGGGAGTCAAAATACCGGGAGTGAAATTACCGGGGTCAAAGTTCTGGGAGTCAAAATACATAGAACCAGTTCCCACACGCAATGGACTCTCCGTTGCCTAAAGTTGTCGATAGGTTTTCTAGTGAAAACCTTTGACTCCGAATTTTGGGAATGATGTAAAAAAAGTGTTTATCCACGATAACGAATCGAGAAATTAAGAGAGCTCATGTGCCTGGCAGCTAGTATATATTTCAGCGAAGGGATGAACATAATGGTGGATGGCATTTTTATTTTTGTAATCACCGTTATTTTTACTTATCTGATAATATTTTGCCAGTTCACTTTGTTGCTTACTGGTGACACAAGCTGCTATTTTTGGCAGCATGTAAGGAAAGGTTAATACCTTTTTCCACCCTTACTGAAAAAAGACGAATAATTTCTCTCTCTCTCTCTCTCTCTCTCTCTCTCTCTCTCTCTCTCTCTCTCTCTCTCTCTCTCTATATATATATATATATATATATATATATATATATATATATATATATATATATATGTATGTATGTATGTATGTATGTATGTATGCATGCATATGCATTTGTTGTTTTGGCTTTGTAGTCTTCATAATCATAGTTATTATGATGCCAGTTTGCAGAATTTAATTGGTTTTATTGCTTAAAGTTTATCGCGTATATGTATATGGATATACAAAATATAAAGAGCTAAAATAAACATTAATAGATTACTCCAATGATGACAATGGTATAATTGTATGGCTTAATTGTTTATTAGTGATTCCATAATGTTTCATAATTTTTTATCTCTCCGAATTAACGTTGTAATAATACACCTAATGATAACAGAGAGAACTCGTTTTGAGTATTTCATTTGTGTGCCACAAATGATTGGAAACGGAACTGATATCATTAGCTGTTGTCGTAAAGTTGATGTTAAGAATGACAGTATAGCTGATAATGATGATTGCATTGATGCTGCCAGTGGGAATGACCCATATAAACAGGAGGGGTAATTGCAGGCTAATTTATTATTCCCGTACAAATTATTTCATCCCTGTCGATAGCTACTGGTATTTTATTTTTTGCTACGTACACTTTGGAATGAAGCACTCTTTGTTCCTTTTAATGATGCTGTTTATTATGATAATGACGATGATGATACACACACGCACATATATGTATGTATGTATATACAGTATATATATATATATATATATATATATATATATATATATATATATATATATATATGTATGTATATATATAAATATAAATACCACCAACAAACAAACAAACACGCACCTTGACCTATCTGTCTGTCAGTCTATCTATTTATCAATCTATCTATACATACATACTACACACACATATATATATATATATATATATATATATATATATATATATATATATATGTATATGCATACATACATACATACATATGTATGTATGTATGTTAGTTTATGTGTGTGTTATTTATGCTTATTATATTAGGACTTAGTGCACTTTGTACAGTTGTATATTCCATTTAGTGATCATCGAAAAATAAAATAACAGAAAAAACTGAACTATCCCAAGTGGAGCACAAGCGTTAGATTTTGATGACTGAGAAGACTTGTACTTTCTAATCATTTTAGCTGTAGTTTGTTTTCGACTAGAATTCGTGAAAAAAATTACTAGTTTCATCATTGTTTTGCGTAAATGGACCCGAAAATGACCTTGCATTTGGCCTTCGAAGACACTTACACCTTTTCACAGTGTGCTTTATCCCTTGCTAAAAATGTAAGTGGTAGATATGTAAAAAAATTAATGTTGAAATAAGATTGTATTCAACATTTATTTTTGTACAGTAATTTAAAAACTACCGCCTTGTCTTTAAATTCGCATAATTCGGAATTTATAATGTCATTAGAAATCTAAATTTGTAGATATTTGAGACTGTAAACATTTTGACAATTGAATGCATGTGTATTTAAACATTTAGATATGTGCAAACTTATCATAAAGTATTTAGGTATTTGAGTAATTCAAGCATTCGTCTTTAATGTATTCATTAAAGTATTAAGATACACCAGAATTACATCGTAGGGGATTTAGTTATGCGAACATATACAAATACTTCTTCGTGAACTGTATGAGTTTGTATAAAGGGATATGTCTCCAGGAGTATATTGTTCACTTATGTTCATTTCAGTTTTGAACACGAACTGCCCTGAAGAGCAAGAAGCATACCGGCATAAGGTCAACTTAAAGTAACAATAACAAACAAACAACAGCAGCAATAATAGCAACAACATTCATAACAAAAGTCGTGAACACATTCATGAATGTCTTTTGGTTTACACAGTCACTCATGTCGCTCTCCTATTCACTGCGGATAATCCTATTATGTGAATTGTGGGAAATACAGTGGTAAATACATTCTCCTAACTAACTCAGCTCCTGTGATCCGTAAGGCTGCTGTTTCTGAGTCGAGGAGAAGTGATACAAAGCCCGTCAGTCCAGAACGCACAACTATTATAAGCCATCCCCTTTGTATGTCACTCCTCCAGAAGTGAAACATCCTGATGATAGAATGCAGAGGTGTGCGTCTGCTTGTGGCTCTCTCTCTCTCTCTCTCTCTCTCTCTCTCTCTCTCTCTCTCTCTCTCTCTCTCTCTCTCTTTGTGACTTGTTGGTAGCCAAATACCAGATGCAGATTCTCTCTCTCTCTCTCTCTCTCTCTCTCTCTCTCTCTCTCTCTCTCTCTCTCTCTCTCTCTCTCTCAGAAATGTTGATAGCTGATAAATGCAGCTCTCTCTCTCTCTCTCTCTCTCTCTCTCTCTCTCTCTCTCTCTCTCTCTCTCTCTCTCTCTCTCTCTCTCATCCTTCTAATAGAATGTAGAACTCTTCTCTCATCTCTTTCTGCAAGTTTGGTAATAGAATGCAGAGCTCTCTCTCTCTCTCTCTCTCTCTCTCTCTCTCTCTCTCTCTCTCTCTCTCTCTCTCTCAGAGGGATGCATATGACAGTTCTAAAGTCTATCCGCAAGATCTTGGTGGATTTGGGTTCATGGGCTAAAATGGAAATACGGTTCATGCTGTGCTAATGGCCTTCATTTGCGTGTCTGAGTTTTAACTTAATGGCTACTCCGACGAAAACTTAACTGGTGTATTGTCGTTTTTCGCCGGAAATGTCTTTCGAAAGCCAGTAAGAGATTTGTAAGGACAGTTTAATGGTTCAGTCGAAAACTGACGAAGTCCCGAATGTGTATCTTCCTATTTTGAATGAAAATCAGGGTTTGCCGGCTTCTTGTTTTCGTATGTATTTGTCATTCTGTTTTTCTTTTAAAAAACGTTAAAGGACTCGAAACTAATTCCTCTCATCATTATTGTTGGACAGAAGTGTTTTAGTTCGCTTTAGGTCTCAAAACTCCCTCGCTCACCCTCTTGTTGGCTTTTCGGTCATCACAATGGCCCATTGCCGCTCCCACGAGACTCCTTAGATCTGTCATAAGTTCCAGTAATGGTTACGCTGTGCCAACGGCATATGGCTCTCGACGGTGGCCACACTGTAATAGTAACATGCGTCATGAATTTCTTGTAGAAGTTTATGTGTATTAATTACGAAAGACTAGTTTCATTTTTTTCAAGAAATATAAATGAGTATATGCGTGTATATATATTATACAGGGTGTTTCGAAATTAGAGTCCCCCCCTCTACAGCATAAACTAAAATTGATATGGACAAAAACAAAAGTAATTCAGAACAGGTATTTATTTAAATTTCTCTCTGAGTGTTTAATATTTTGTGTGGCCTCCATCTGCCTGTACCACAGCCTGCATTTTTGAGGGGTATGATTTCAGCAAATCGCAAAAAAGCTGAGACTCAAACTCCATTTCCCTGAGCACTTCGGTCACCTCTCTTTGCAGGTCGTCGAGGCTTGGTATACCATCATAGTTCACTGTGCGCGCTTCAGCACGATCCTTTAAGATACTACCAATGTTTTCACACACACATTAAGATCAGGGGAGCTACCTGGAAATTCACTTGACGAGAAGAAATCTATACCACTGTTTCGAAGCAGCTCCTGTGTCTGAAGAGCCTTGAAATATGGTGCCTTATCATGCAAAAATGTGATTTCTTCAACAGATAACACATTCTCAGGATCTTTGAGGAAAGGAATTACTCCACCAGTAAGCACAGTTTCTCTGAAGTATTCGCCATTCCATGACTGCCCTTTTTCTTTGATGATCCACATTAACCGTTTGGCTGTGAAACAGATAAAAATTCCCAAGCATTCAGGAAGTGTCATGACTTGGCGATGGTGCGCGTCATCGTGGATATCATCCAACTTTGCAGCCCAAATGATGTCATTTTTATGATTTGGCTTCCTGGCTGTGTAAATGAAGAAGTCACCTGATGTGGCAACATGGAGAAAGTCAGCTTCATCCCAATCTTTAAGAAATGAACCACAAAACCATGCATGGTCTTCTCTCTGTTGCAGAGTGATGTTGGGCTTGCTGATAACATGAAATGGCTTGATACCAAATTTTTTTCAACTCACGATATACAGCACTATAACTTCTCTTCTTTCCCCTTTTTGTTTCTAGTTCAAGTACCAATTTACGTAAAGACTTTCTTGGTCTACCCACTGCCTCAGCTATGATGTCTTTTGACTCCTGAGGAAGGACTTCAAGCTTTCCAAGATTCTCTCACTTTTTGCGACGACAGTCATATGGATTTTTGTTCCAGTTTCTTTTAACAAAGGTTTCATCTCTTTTAATGTATTTAGCTATCCAGGAACGTGAAATGAAGGATGCGCCAGCATCCCTGGCCTCACTGAAGGTTATAGCCCGGATTTGGTCAATCCATCTGATTTCCTCCGAGTCGTTAGCCATGGCTGTATCTAGCTCCGTCACTCAGTCTGAAAATACAAGAAATGTAAAATGAAAAATAGCTTAATAGAAACTTAAAATAATGTACTTTGAGATCGGCTATAGCAGAAAACTTCATAACTTTCCATTTGTTCTGTGGAGGGGGTCTCTAATTTCAAAACACTCGGTATATATATATATATATTTATATATCTATCTATCTATCTATATATATATATATATATATATATATATATATATATATATATATATATATATATATATATATGTATGCATGAATGCATGCATGTATGTATATATGTATGTATGTGTGTGTGTAATCGTACTAGCAACAATGCCCTCTAAACTTCTCGAATTCTTCACACTTTTTGGAGATGGTTGTCACTACAAAGCCTTAGATCCAAAAACAAGAAATAAGTAATTCTTATGACCGGCAGCAGGAACCGAATCCGTACCCCGAGTAATCAGAACGAGGTCATATGTTTCAGGTACTGGAGTTTGTGTCTCTGTTACTTGCATATGAATGAAAATTTCTTTTTCGAAAAAACGTAAGCCTCAAGTAGTGTTTTCATCCAAAGAGAACTGGAAGCCAGCGAGGTAATACTTGCAGATTTGGGCTGATGTTCATCTGAAGACGTCGTAGTTTACGCTCGTGTTGTTAAGCGAGGGCGTTCAACCCACCCAAGGAGGAGGGAAAGGGGAAAAAAAAAAAGAGGTTTCTGGAGATATTAGAGGAAACAATACTTGGCGGCGCGATCAGTTGACGTTGCATCAAGGAAAATGCTGGACTGGGAATCATCACTTTTTTTCTATTTTTCTTTTTTAGATCATTTTTTCATAAGAAGGTGTTCTCATTATTACTTACCTTATGATATGAGGTGTCTTTATAACTGTTCCTTATTTAGGCTGTGTTCTTTCGTCCGTTCACTATTGGCATTTCTTTGACCCCTTACTCCCTTAATCACATGTGTATTCTTTTCATCATTCCTTTACATTAAATTCATCTTTCTTTATTGCAGCTTGAAACGTTGAAAGCTCTAATATATAAAGAAGAAAATCCTCCCGTAAAATTATGATGCTCTTTCGCAGTGTGTCTTCGCTCTAAAGGGAAAGTGCAATATATTTACAGAGGCACACGCGATGTTTATTTTTATCTTAATCATTCATAAAAGGCGGGTAATTTTATCTCGTTATTCATACAGGCGATTCGAACGCCCTTTTAATAATGTGTCATGGAGTGATGAATGAGACGGATTTGGGAGGGAGCGAAAAGAGTCTCCATTTACTTTCCTCCTTTTCTCAGTTTATTGATTTATTCTTTAACCGAAGGGAACGTTATTTTGAGATGGTCTGCTGGTGTGATGTTATTTACAGAATGTATTTATTTTCATACCTATTTGATTCTATAGTACTCAATGTTTCAAAAGGCTTGCTTAACGAGTACTTTGGGATTGATGACTTTTTTCTTACACACACACACACACACACACACACACACACACATATATATATATATATATATATATATATATATATATATATGTATATATATACTGTATGTATATATATATATATATATATATATATATATATATATATATATATATATATCTATCTGGCTGGGGTAGATGTACTTATCATTCATAAATTGATTTAGGGGTATTTGTGGCATAATATTTAGGGTATGAAAAATGTCACCAGTGAATTGTGACAACACACACACATATATATATATATATATATATATATATATATATATATATATATATATATATATATATATATATATATATATATATATATATATATATATATAATATATATATATATATAATATATATATATATATATATATATATATATATATATATATATATATATATATATATATATATATATATATATATACTTGTGTGTGTGCTCTGTTTCCTGTTTTGCGGCGTTCTCATTCACTAAGATTCATATACCTGAATGAAATCGATTACGTAACTTTGAGAGATTACAATCTTTCTTAGGTGATAAGAATTATTTCTCTCTCGCTCTCTCTCTCTCTTATTGTATCTTACTGCAGCAATTTTAAATTGTTTAATTCCACGAGCGTTTAATACTTTACCTCTTTCCTGGGAAGAACGAAAAATATGTTAGTCTTTACGTAGAGAATATTTATACCACTTGTGCACGCAGACTTGTTTTTGTTTGCTACTCCGTGCCCACGTCTAAAACAGGAGAGAGAGAGAGAGAGAGAGAGAGAGAGAATTTTGTCTTTTTTTTTTTTCTAGACTGCACCCGACCCTGATGTTTTTATGGCGATTTAGCTCTTATGGCACGGGAGAAGAATATGAGGAAATGTATTAACAACAGCTTAAGTATTCTTGTGAATAGAATCTTAAGTCATATGAAAATTGTAGAAGTAGCGGTGTATAAACTAGAACCTTTTTGATATGATATTTTCTGCCGAGATCTTCCCAACCTTCGATACTCTCCTTGCAGCCTCCGTGAGTATTACGTTGGCTTTTAGTAAGTTTAATGGAGAGGCATTATGTCAGATTTTAAAGGCAAGATCCAAAGTCTCCTCCTAAACTTGTAAAGTTGGATGTGGCGGGGTAATGCTAAAAATGTTCTGCTGAATAATGCACTGTATGCGAAAATTTTTTTTAAGTGCTAATGTGTACACACATGGGCACACACTATATATATATATATATATATATATATATATATATATATATATATATATATATATATATATATATACATATGTATATGTGTGTATATATATATAATTATATATAAATTACAATATATATATATATATATATATATATATATATATATAATTTATATTTATTATTTAGCTTAAAGAGCTATCCGTGGAGAATGTTGCCTTCAACATTTTTTTCCACTTTGCTGAAAGAATTCCATGACTGTAATGGGTAAAGTATTTCAGAGTAAGGCAGTACTCTTTCATAGTGCATTTAGAATTTAAGAAACAAAAGAGCACATTTATGTGTAGAATCTAATTGTCATGTTAACCAGGCATATATAGACATATTAGCCGCAGCGAGTAAATTTGTTTCGTTTTCATTATCTCTTGATGAAAGCTTTTCTTGCTCCGATGACGCATTACTTAGGGGTAATAGGAGATTGTGCAAATGACGCGTCGCAAGTTAATGTACATAAAATAGAATGACCCACTCACTCGAGGTGTAATGGTTCCATTTTACTTCTCTTAAAAGAACGGCGTTGCTGTCTTCCTGCTCTTTATTGTTTACTTATTTTTTATTTTTATTTTCTCCAAGGATTTCAATTTGCAAGTTTGCTGTTCTTATCCGACTTGGGTTTTGCAAACTACGTATTCCATTGGAGTTTAATTTTTGGGTGTACATATTTTTATCTACTAGGTAACTCGTAAAGGTTGAAATGATTATTCCTCCAGAATTCTTTTTAGATGACTGCATTTCTTTCCGACTTCAAGTTCTCCAGTCCGATGATTTTTCGTGTAAATAGAAACCGAAACTGAATTATTGCCTCGCTTTTCATGCAAAGGCCGATGGAAATGGCAATCTGTAATGCCCATGTCAAGCTCAGCCCCGACGTAACAACAAAAAGAAGGAAGAGACAAAACCGTGAGGCCAATCCCGAAGGAAGCGACAGACTCTCCTCCTGAAAAATAGGAGACCGCAGGATTCCTGGAAAGCGAAGCCAAAATAGGCGACCTTATTGAATTAGGCATAATGGCTTACGTAGGAGGATAAACGCGAATTACCCGGGAATACACGGAACAAGGACGGGAAGAGAATTAAGTGGGAAAAATAGCATATTGGCAAGTAAAGGGGATAACGAGGAAAAGATGGATCAACATATAGCCCACTATACGTCGCTTGATAAGATTAGCCCCCGTCCCTTTTTCATCGGCCGTTCCATATTCTTTCGTCCGGCGTCATTCAGAATGCAATAACGGGAACGGAGACTTTTGGCGGGTTTCCGGAGAGAGAGAGAGAGAGAGAGAGAGAGAGAGGCTCTTTGAAGATTTGAGATTCCCGAATTTATGCCGCTCGGTCCTGCTGCTGCTGCTGCTGCTGCTGCCGCCACCGCCAGCACGCAGACAGGCAGATATGACGGATCCTCGTTTCGTTTTTGTTTGTTTGTTTGTTTGCTTTTTGTTCAAGATGTGGTTATGTTTACGTGTGGTGTTTTTGTTTTCATGTATTCTGGCTGCCTTATATTTATGTATTTACCTATTTATTTTTCTGATGGAAAAGCTAGATGCTATTTTTTAGATTAGATTGTTTCCTTTATGGTAGTCTCATTATTATTATTATTATTATTATTATTATTATTATTATTATTATTATTATTATTATTATTATCTTTTCATTGCTTGATATACCTTAAGTTTGCTCTTGCTAGAAATTATTTATATTTTGGGAGGGCTGTCATGGTGATCCTGGTTTTCGCGTTAGTCTTGAATTATTATTATTATTATTATTATTATTATTATTATTATTATTATTATTATTATTATTATTACAGGCCCATATGGAGAAATCAGGAAGAAAGACGTATCAGCGCTAAAGCTTTATGGCAAAATATAACGGTAAACATATTTTTAAACAAAACATAACTGACAGAAGTAAACAGAACTCTTATTTAATAATGAAGAGAAATAAAACTTTGACAATTATATTCAAATTTGTATTCATAACTGCTAACAAATAACCGAACCAGCAGATGGATGTAATAACAAAATTCGAGAAAATTAAGTTCGTTATTTCTGACTGACCCATCTGTTACTGTTGACCAAATCTTGTAGATGTCTTTCATTATTTCAGATATTTCAATAATTATTCTTCTGCCGGTATAGAATGAATCACGACGCGTCATTTTCACGTGCTAAGTTAGATATAGTCAGGATCATTTTGAATGATTCTTACATCAGTAGCATTCGTAAAATATAAGGATTACATTATTCATAAATGAAATATAGATTAATCATGCCTCGTAAAGTACTTGAAAACCGATCATGTATTGACTCATAAATGATTTTATATACCCGCTGATAAATCTTCTTATCCCCGTGATTGGAATACGTCTCATTCAGCATGCGATGAATTATATCTCATTTACCCTTGAATTAACTGTCTTAGTCCGGGATGATTTGTGAGTTGTGTCACTTTAATGTCAACAAAGTTGTGAAATGCTGAGTTCCCTCGTTCTTGAACGAATCTTATCCATCCTGTGACGAAATCCGACTTCATTCGCAAATGATACTTTCATCAGTCGAGTAAAGGAATGGTGAGGACATCGGAGCTTTCATTCCCGGAGTCATTGTCATATCGGAATCAATATCATTGGTCCATGCTATCGTTATTTCGTCTTACTTTTCTTTCTATTTTTTTTTCTTTTGGGGTCTTATCTTCTCAGCGTGAAGGCGAGGGTACATTTCTACTCACGAATGTAGGGTTTGTGTTTGAACAATGGTTTAGGTAGAGAATAGGTTAGTAAGTAAGAAATCTATTCTCTGCTTCCATTTGCCTAAACATGATTAGTTGTCTCGATGCCATGGTTATGTGTATGAGGGATATAAATATCCGAAGGATTTCGAGAAATATTATAATCGGTCTATTTTTATGCGCTTATTATACTTAAATTGCTGAGATGGCGTTTGGGAAGCAGCTGGCGTATTATAAATAACAAGGGAAGTAAAGCTAACGTAAGTCATTTTGATAAAATTAGCTTAAGAGATTGGTATATGCAAAAGACTTGCTATCATCACAATGACAAAGTAAGAATGAGAAAACAGATCTTACATATTTAGTTCTGTCTGTAAAAAAGACTCATCCAAAGTAATGAAGCTGAAATGGGTAGAAATTCTGGTTCCATTAAGAGATTGAGTGTGTGGTCTTCTTGCCTTTGTATGGAGAATGATATCGGAAAAATTGTAGCCATGATAATAATCCTAAACATAATGAAAAGTCCTAAAAAATATAGGATTCACACGATTCAAATTTTTTTGGATTTTGAGCTGCTTTTTAGTTCAAACTCTTTGTTTCAGCCTAAAAAATTGGATGAACTATGATTTAGTGGAATCAGTTTTAGTCTTCTGCAAAAGAAAGCAATTGTGACGGCTTTGTCTGTCCGTCCGCACTTTTTCTGTCCGCCCTCAGATCTTAAAAACTGCTGAGACTAGAGGGCTGCAAATTATGTTGATCATCCACCCTCCAATCATCAAACATACCAAATTGCAGCCGTCTAGCCTCAGTAGATTTGATTTTATTTAAGGTTGAAGTTAGCCATGATCGTACTTCTGGCACCGATATAGGTACCAGTAACACAGGCCACCACCGGACCGTGGCTGAGTGTCATGGGCCGCAGCTGAAAGTTTCATACGTGTACAGAAAACTCGATTGCGCTGAAGAAACTTCGGCGCATTTTTTACTCGTTTTTTCTGGGCGCACTTACACCGTCAAGTCTGGTAAAAGTAAGTAATGAGTTTATGATGTCATGTTGTACTGAACTCCAAGTAAGCAATGTTTGCAAATGAAACTAGGATGGGTAATTTGTATAAAAGCTGGAGATGGTATTTGAGGATTTACTGCTTTCCAGTTGAAGTATTTGAATATTGTTTCTCCACTAACACACAAACTATATTTTAAAGTCCAAAGCATAAACGTGAAGAGATTTTGTTTGTTTCTGTTTTTTCCTCCACCGTATATTTATCTATATTTTAGAAGTTGCTCATATTCCAGAGCTGTTAGATTTTAGCTCTGCTGCCTCTTAAACCGAGGCATTATGAGCCTTCGAATATCCCGAAAGAAGATAGTAATGTGTTTTCCAGAGACGTGAGAAATGAAGGACTTAGGCAGAGAGAGAGAGAGAGAGAGAGAGAGAGAGAGAGAGAGAGAGAGAGAGAGAGAGAGAGCCTTACGATAGCTATAAACATTTCATTTGTGAGAGATAAACTGCCAAACTCGAGTTGGAGTCCGGAATAGATGGTGCATTACTTCGTTCATTGTCGTTCCGAATGGGATCTTTTACAACCATGTTGACTGCTTGTATTGCGACAGTAATTATCGATGCCTTCTGCCTCCTCGAATATTTTTCTCTCCCTCTCACACAGACACACACACACACACACACACACTCAATCTGACGGATGTTAATTTTTTGTGGTTAATTCTGCGTTGTAAGTTTACCTGTGTGTGTGATTATTACGTCAGCCAACATTCTCTCTCTCTCTCTCTCTCTCTCTCTCTCTCTCTCTCTCTCTCTCTCTCTCTCTCTATATATATATATATATATATATATATATATATATATATATATATATATATATATATATATATATATATATATATATATATATATATATATATATATATATATATATATATATATATATATATATATATGTTTCCTGGTGCCGGTGGATCTTATGACTCCACAATTTTTACTTTACTCTAAAATGGCCTTGTAAGATACCCAGGACATATAAAACACAAACAAAAAAGCAGTACACGGAGCGGAGGGCTCCTTCTCAATGGGGAGTGCGTGAAACACGTGGATATAAAAATAGTTATATTTGATAGCACACAAGGTCAAAGGGAAAATTAACTGAAAACACGGTAAATTACTGCCGTAGAAGTCCTCCCGAAGAGGGGGGAGCTTGGGAATGCCAGGAACACGGACCAAGGATAATTCTGCTACAGGCGTCTTTCTGAAACGATATTAGGACCCACGTTACACATCTAATGCTGGAATTTGGGGATTGAATTACTCGGGGGTGCACTGAAGGCGCCAAAGGACTCCCCGAGGCGTTACTTGTGACTCAGAGGAAAGAAGCTGTGAACACGTGGGCCGGGCTTGAACCAAGAAATATCAGGGAACACAAAGTTATAGGCCCAGAAATTAATAAATGCAAAGGACTAAGTAATCGTGACTAACAACTCGTTTTGGGTACATTACCACATTTGTAGGGGCGTACGGCTGACGACGTCTTCTGCCAGGGACCACGTGTGGGAGCGTCGACAAAAGGGCCTCCCTCTCCAAGGTATTTCTTCTAAT
Organism: Macrobrachium rosenbergii; assembly: GCF_040412425.1. Classification (NCBI taxonomy): domain Eukaryota; kingdom Metazoa; phylum Arthropoda; class Malacostraca; order Decapoda; family Palaemonidae; genus Macrobrachium; species Macrobrachium rosenbergii. The sequence continues at coordinate 7,948,724 of NC_089746.1, read as the reverse complement.
CGTAGATTGGGGCGGAAAAAAGGGCGCCCGTGGGATGATGAAAAGGACGCCGTTTAGTGTCAGCTCGCGTTTGGGAGACTTGCAATCCCCCTTGCAGTCTTCTAAGGCCACGTGGATCGGAACACGGAGCACGTGGCCCTTTTCCAAGTATACGTTCTCCTCGTGCCCTTCGACGGCAAGCCACGTGCTCGCTTTACCTTGACCTGCCGGATGCCCCTCAAGAATCGCCCGGCCGTTCGTGAAATTCCCACGCGTCGCCCTTCTTCGAGAAGACCCCATCGCCGTGCCCTTGCATCCTAACACGTGGAACAACTAGCCCTCGGAAATCGCAAGTCATCCACGGACCAAATTTCTACGTTGGAAACCCACCTGTCTTACGGTAATGTGCTCTGGAAAACCACCATTCAGTCACGCTTTGTCCTTGTAACATTTATTTGAAGTGAGCGCCATTAATCAAAGAATCCCTTGTCTAATGTCCGTGCGCCTCTTGCATCAGCAGTATTAAGTCTTTATTAATCCTTTGGCACCCTCAGTGCAGCTTCGAATTCATTATTCTTTTGTCTATTTTCATAGCTGGCGTATAATGTGCATATCTCTCATTTCAGAGGGACCCTATTTCGTGGAAGATTCTCGGACTGTGTCTGGAATCCCCCAGTTTCATTCAATCCCGTAGGAATCCCCTTCAGGATCAGAAATCTACTTGAGTTCCTCTTTCCCGTACTGATGTCATTTATGTAAATACACTCCTTTAAATTTGCCCACGTGTTTTACGTAATATTTCCCTCAGTAACAAGAGCCCTATGCTCATATGAAATTCTCCTTTGTTTTCCTCTTTTTACGTTTTCCTGGATCCACGAAGTCAGAATCACAAGGCTAAATTACCTTAAAATCGTTGCTACCTGTCTCACAGACCATATTTCAAACTAAAACCACGGAAAAACGTAAAAAATATATATATATATATATATATATATATATATATATATATATATATATATATATATATATATATACATATATACATACATACATACATACATACATACATACATACATACATACATACATACATACATACATACATACATACAGAGAGAGAGAGAGAGAGAGAGAGAGAGAGAGAGGAATCACAAATATTTCACGTGATATCAAATTAGCAGGTTAACCTCAAAGAGGAGAAGATGAAAAACTAAGTACTGAGTACTTTCGAGTAATAGTACCTTGAAAATGTGTAACAATTACACAAAAGTACACGGTACTAAGCTCTCTCTCTCTCTCTCTCTCTCTCTCTCTCTCTCTCTCTCTCTCTCTCTCTATATATATATATATATATATATATATATATATATATATATATATATATATATATATATATATATATATGTATGCACATATACAGTATATATGTGTATATAATATATATATATATATATATATATATATATATATATATATATATATATATATATACTGTATATAATTTTGTGTGTGTGTAATTTACCTGCGAAATCGAGTCGGGCTCAAAAGTGCCGGGTTTTGCTCGACCTTCTGCGAGAAAAGTCATCCAACTTTGCTCTGAGGTCGGGACAGACCTTATGAAGTACCGGATAATCCTTAGACTAGAAACGACAAAGGTGATAAGGAAATCTTGAGTGAAGTGAAAAAGTGAAACGGGAAGATCATAATAGATTTATATTTAATCTCCTGAGAGTTTGTTGTTGAGTGGAGACTTCCCTGTGTCAATAGGATTGTGGTGGAGGTTGCAATAAAGTCCAACTGCACTTAAGATATTCTGTAGCAATAAACAAGTTTTATAGGTTAACGACCCTGCTAGTTTACAACTTAGTAAGAGAGTTTTGTCAAAGAGTATGTATTTTAAAATAGCTAAGGCATCTGATGAACAAGTATGCAAGAAAACTAAACTCACTTTTTAAGACTTTTATTTGCGGCGCCCGTGTTCATTGATATTTAATTAGTCAGTCCGCCACTGTAACTATTTTTCCCAGTTGACGGCCCATGCGCTTTTTGTGAGGGATAAATGCTGCCATTGCGATTAAGGAAGAGGTGAATTCTTTCCACGTTTACTCTGCCACAGTCGGCAAACATCGGATTTCACGATTTAGCCACTGTTTTTATCCCTCTACAGTCAAGCTTCGGAATGGTCTTTGCGTATCTGATTTGTTGATTTAGATCTCTCTCTCTCTGTCTCTCTCTCTCTCTCTCTCTCTCTCTCTCTCTCTCTCTCTCTCTCTTCTGTCACCTGTCACACACGTAGAAACACACAAAACAAATCTGACCGATAAGCTAATTTTCTTTTATGGTTAATTCTATGCAGAGATGTGAAATGGAGTAAGAGATCTGGGGTGGACCTCTCAACTCGACTTGTTTTCTACGGCCTTGGGCAAATATAAAGACATAGGGTGGTCTGTCCCATTAGCCTCTGCTTTAAAAAATTATATACTTTAGAAATAGAAGGTGAATTCCCGTGGACTGACAGTAGTAAGATTCTTCAGTTTTTCTATTGCATGTTTGGAAGCATAGCCTTGTGTTACTGAATATTCTGATGGTTTGAAGCTCAAGAATTATAGAAAATTGTTTCTTCTTGTTCATCGGGAAGTGATATTTGCTCATTAATGCAAATATCATATGAAAATATACATTCATCTGCTTTCTTGTGATGTAACCTAGCACACACACACACACACATATATATATATATATGTATGTATATATATATATATATATATATATATATATATATATATATATATATATATATATATATATATATTATACATATTTGTTCCTGCACAAATACAAATCTTCGTTCTTTACATAGACGCTAAATCCCAATGTAAAGAACTTCAGCTTTTCTATGTTAACAAAAGTACAAATTACTTTAAAAATTTGCTATATATATATATATATATATATATATATATATTATATATATATATATATATATATATAAATATATATATATATACATACATGTGTATATGTACACTTATATATCTATCTATATATCTTTATTTATATTATATATATATATATATATATATATATATATATATATATATATATATATACCTATGTATATATACATATATATATGTATAAATAAAGATAAAATCCACGAAGGAAACGGAAACACTGGAGTGCTGCGAGGCCTTTCGACACTAGGTCCTTTAATTAGCAGACTGAAGAAATATAAAAGTATGTTTACAAAGAAAGCTCATATAAATGACAGATGGGGATTATAAAGGAAACATATGTACCTGGAATCCAACACAATTGAAAAATTAGTAGAACTGCCAAAACAGGATTAAATATTTAAGAGGTTTTTTACAAAGGATTAGGATCAACCGTTCAGAAGCAGGGACAGGACAATTAAAAGATTTTACAGGGTCGTGACTGACCACCTAAAAATTTTTAGTACGACAAAAAAATTCTCTCTTTTTTTTATACAATAATAACTTTTTGCAAGATGAACATTTTTACAAATAAAAATTATATTAAACATACGGATATATAGAAAATATATATCAAGTAACTAACTTGTAATGAAGTCAGTGATTTTATCTTTTAGGTCGTTCTTGAACATTTTTCTAATACAGGGGTCCAAATAATACATGCCAAGGCTAAGATTAAAATTACAACTGGAAGTAAGCTGGATAATAGCGGACTCCAATAGATTTCTTGAAGAGAAATCTTTCGATCTGGCGATCACTGAACTTTCAGTCCAATTTATCCTGTGAGAGTTTTTCACTTAAATGAATGAATATAGCATTGGATGCTTGTCCAGTTTTGACAGAATACTTGTGTTGCTTAATACGTACATCTAAATCTTTGCTAGATTGGCCAATATAAAAAGAGAGGCAGTCCAAACATGGAATTTTATATATTATGTTGTTGTTTTCTTTAGGGCTATTTTTTATTAACATTCTTTTGAGTGTGTTATTATAAGAAAATACGAGGTTTACATTAAAAGGTTTTAACAATGACTTTATGTTTTCAAAACCACTAAAATAAGGCAAGCTAAGAGTGTTCTTTGGGGTTTCTTTCTTCATGTTACTTTCACTATAAAACTTTCTGTGGGCTTTTTTATAACAAATATCTAGTATATGTGAAGGATAACATAAATCTGTCCCTATTTTTCTTATGTATTCAATTTCTTTATCCAAATACTGGGGACTGACAATGCGCAAGGCTCGTAAAAACATAGAGGAAAAAATTTATATTTTGATGTTAAGGTGATGGCCTGAATAAAAATGGACGTAAGTTAAGTTGTTATTTGGTTTCCTATAAATACTGAATTTACATTGAAATGGTTCTCTATGTATTAAAACATCTAAGAAAGGGAGACAATTGTCTTTTTCTAATTCTAACGTAAACCTAATGGATGGTACCTGGTTATTCAAATTACAGAGTAAATCATTTACATCAATACCAGCAGGCAAAACAGCTAAAATATCGTCAACATACCTATACCACTTTATTGGAGTATAAATGATATTAGGTATATATCGTTTTTCAAAGAATTCCATGGACAAGTTTGAGAGGAGTGGGGATAAAGGGTTGCCCATTGCCATACCAAATATTTGTTGGTAAAATGCACCATTGAATATAAACTTACAATCACAAATGCACAACCTAGTGAGAGAAATTATATGACTTACAGGTAGAGGTAATTCATGATGGATTAATTCATTACTAAGATACTCTAAAATAGAATTCAGGCCATCACCTTAACATCAAAATATCAATTTTTCCTCTATGTTTTTACGAGCCTTGCGCATTGTCAGTCCCCAGTATTTGGATAAAGAAATTGAATACATAAGAAAAATAGGGACAGATTTATGTTATCCTTCACATATACTAGATATTTGTTATAACAAAGCCCACAAAAAGTTTTATAGTGAAGGTAACATGAAGAAAGAAACCCCTAAGAACACTCTTAGCTTGCCTTATTTTAGTGGTTTTGAAAACATAAAATCATTGTTAAAACCTTTTAATGTAAACCTCGTTTTTTCTTATAATAACACACTCAAAAGAATGTTAATAAAAAATAGCCCTAAAGAAAACAACAACATAATATATAAAATTCCATGTTTGGACTGCCTCTCTTTTTATATTGGCCAATCTAGCAAAGATTTAGATGTACGTATTAAGCAACATAAGTATTCTGTCAAAACTGGACAAGCATCCAATGCTATATTCATTCATTTAAGTGAAAAACTCTCAGGATAAATTGGACTGAAAGTTCAGTGATCGCCAGATCGAAAGATTTCTCTTCAAGAAATTTATTGGAGTCCGCCATTATCCAGCTTACTTCCAGTTGTAATTTTAATCTTAGCCCTGGCATGTATTATTTGGACCCCTGTATTAGAAAAATGTTCAAGAATGACCTGAAAGATAAAATCACTGACTTCATAACAAGTTAGTTACTTGATATATATTTTCTATATATCCGTATGTTTAATATAATTTTTATCTGTAAAAATGTTCATCTTGCAAAAAGTTATTATTGTATAAAAAAAAGAGAGAATTATTTTGTCGTACTAAAAATTTTTAGGTGGTCAGTCACGACCCTGTATAATGTTTTAATTGTCCTGTCCCTGTTTCTGAACGGTTGATCCTAATCCTTTGTAAAAACCTCTTAAATATTTAATCCTGTTTTGGCATTTCTACTAATTTTTCAGTTGTGTTGGATTCCAGGTACATATGTTTCCTTTATAATCCCCATCTGTCATTTATATGAGCTTTCTTTGTAAACATACTTTTATATTTCTTCAGTCTGCTAAGTAAAGGACCTAGTGTCGAAAGGCCTCGCAGCGCTCCAGTGTTTCCGTTTCCTTCGTGGATTTTATCTTTATTTATATATTCATCACGTTCCATATTTTCGTGACTCAGTTATACATATATATATGCATATACATACATACATACATATATATATATATATATATATATATATATATATATATATACTTCTGTATTACTGGGAATCCAAAAGGTGTAATTCCTAGAAAAAGAGTTTGTGGGAAGGATCTCTCTTTGGGATGGCTGGGCTACGTAGCGGTGTCAGAAACTTTTGCAAGAAATAACAAAAGTTAGGCTAATTGTCCTCGATTGCCTTTCGTATTGTATTTTATCCTAAAGGAATTAGAAACAACATCACAAGGGGAGGAAGAGAGCAAGAGATGAATCAATAGAGAGAGAGAGAGAATGTTGCTAGTAGGAATTTCCATGATAGAATAGAAAGTATGTTGTTTGTAATTTCGTAATTCATGTTTGAATTTTGTTGGATTCCCTCACTGACATTTTGGTGCTCTTGTGTTTGTGTGTTCGTATTGCAGTTTTCAGAATGAATACCGTTGTCTTTTTCTTTGAATTTAACTCCATACACGCTCTTTCTTTTCTGTAAGTTTAGAGTTGTTTCGGGTTCAGTTTTCTTCTCTTTATTAGTTTTAAGTTCAATTTTCTTTCCTTTATTAGTTTTAAGTTCAATTTTCTTTCCTTTATTAGTTTTAAGTTCAATTTTATTCCCTGTATTAGTTTCAAGTTCAATTTTCTTCCTTTTATTAATTTTAATATTCTTCCCTTTATTAGTTGCAAGTTGAATTTTCTTCCCTTTGTTAATTTAAGTTCACTTTTCTTCTCTTTATTAGATTCAAGTTTAATTTTATTAGCTTTAAGTTCAATTTTCCTCTCTATTATTTGTAAGTTCTGCATGCTTCCCTTTATTAGTTTCAAGTACAGTTTACTTCCCGTTATCAGAGCTCTTAAATAGGGTTTAACATTCTTTTGTCTCCTTGGAGAAAAAAAAATATCTGAGCCATTCGTTTTATTAGTAAACCCGGCCTCACCTTTCCCCCGTGTCCTCTTTTGTTTAGGTACCATTTCAGGCACTGTTCCTTCGATTTCAAGGCGAGAGTCCAGCACCCTTCCTCCTCTCAAGAGGCATTATACCACGTTCCTGATTTCTCTGTGGAAATCAGCATTCCTCGGAGTGCAAGGTTCAGTGAATGTTTTTTATTCATTTTTGTGTTTCTTCCCGAATCTTCATGATCTTCCAGTTTTTAAGAGGCCAGGCAGGTTCATTTTTGGTTTTAGCCTCGACATGTGTTGTCCTTCCAGTTAGGCTTTCTTGTTTACTTTCTTTCTGGAATTTATAATGTCTTGTGAGTAGCCTGTCTCATCGCCGTGTATGGCATGTCAAACGTAAAATTCGTTTAATGGTCTCCAATATAAAGGTACCATTTCCTGAGAATGGGCATCATTCCGTAGGGAAATTTGAATATTAACGATTACATACAAATCGTACTAAGTATACCTTAATTTAACCAGACTACTGCGCTGATTAACAGCTCTCCTAGGGCTGGCCCGAAGGATTAGATTTATTTTACGTGGCTAAGAATCAATTGGACAGCTTATTGTGGAATTCGAACCACATTATAACGTGAATTTCTGTCACCAGAAATAATTTTCTTTAATTCTTCATTGGCCGGTCGGAGAATCGAACGCGGCCCAGCAGAGTGCTATTCGAGAACGATGCCAACTCGTCCAATGAGGAACTCAACAAATCGTACTACTTAGCCCAGTGGAGTCATCCAGGTATATCTTTTTTTCTCTTACCCTTTTACCCTTTTTTATCGTTTCATCATTGATCAGCATGATTAAGATATCAGATGTTTGGTTATTTTGCCTAGTCATAGGATAGGAAGGACCTTTCATTTTTTCGAGGTCTGTCTTTTAATATTTTGCTTATCCATAAATATCTTTTAATACCTTGCTTACCCACCATTAACATTATAATCGTGAAATGAATTTCTGTCAGGCAAGAACATAATTTTCTTTAATTCTTCATTGGCCGGATTTGTGGAGAGACCCATTGTCTGGATATGACGAGGGCCAGGGAGAAGGTGGAAGAACGATGCTTGTCTTCCCCTCCTCCTCACGAGGGGAAAGTATTATTCATCGTGTGTGTGTGTGAGAGAGGAGAGAGAGAGAGAGAGAGAGAGAGAGAGAGAGAGAGAGAGAGAGACAAATCGTAGATTTATCACGATATGGGATTCAAAGCAGATTTCAAATTTTTGTATTTATCAGTATATATATATATATATATATATATATATATATATATATATATATATATATATATATATATATATATATATATATATATATATATATATATATATATATATATACATATACATATGGATGGATAGATAGTATTTTTTGTGGAATATTTAAATATTTCTGTATCTAGATTTTCATGTATCACTGGTAGTTCATTATAAATAAGCAATATTAAAATTAAGTTAATGGTAAGTATATAGCCGAGAAATTCAAAATTTTCAGATTTTTCCACCTCGGCAATCTCTTCAGAAGATTAATCATTTAGATTCCGTGAATTTATTTTTCTGGCCCAGAGACATCTAGTATTTCCGAAACCTTGATCCATAAATAAATTAAAGAAAAAGAAACTTTCTCTAAGAAAAGAGTTTTAACGACCTCGCTGAAAATAAGATTTTCAGAATACAATAAGAAGACAAAATGTCTCCAACAAAATTTTCGAATCCTGTACGAAATCTTCGTCTCACCTCCTCTCTCTCTCTCTCTCTCTCTCTCTCTCTCTCTCTCTCTCTCTTATGTGGAAGTGAAGAGGCTTTTGCCAAACAAAAGGGACTCGAATCGTGGCTGACGACTTGAACGGTCTGAACAAGGCCTCATCCCCCACTGACGCATTGACTGGAGCACGCATTGTATCGGATCGCAACGCGTTTCTAATCGGCTTAACTTAAATGCATTCTAACACCCATCCATCGCTCTTAATGTTGATCATCACCCTTCCCCTCCCCTTCCCACCCCCTCTTTCGCCCCTCCTCCACCCTCTTCTTCTTCTTCTTCTTTTAACGTGCTTTTTTCCCATTTTTGTATGGGGTAAGCACGATGCCTTCTTTTTGAAGGACTTTGATTTGGCTTTGGGGTAGACCTACTCTCTGGTAAAGATGGTGCACAACTTGTTGAAATTTTCAGTGTCTTTCTCTTTCAGTGCGATTAGATGTAGGTGTGGAAGCTGTAAAGAATATACGAGCGAAAAATGGACGTGATTCTCTCTCTCTCTCTCTCTCTCTCTCTCTCTCTCTCTCTCTCTCTCTCTCTCTCTCTCTCTGAGTGATTAGATGTAGGTAAGGAGGCTTTAAAGGAAGATTCGGAAAAAATATTTTTGGTTCTCTCTCTCTCTCTCTCTCTCTCTCTCTCTCTCTCTCTCTCTCTCTCTCTCTCTCTCAGTGATTAGATGTACGTAAGGAGGCTGTAAAGGAAGATTCGTGTGAAAAATAGATGTTTCTCTCTCTCTCTCTCTCTCTCTCTCTCTCTCTCTCTCTCTCTCTCTCTCTCTCTCTCTCTCTCGGTGTCGATTTGTTCTGTTTTTTTTTTTCTGTCAGGAGTCTTTGTACCAAAGAAAATCCGATGGTCATTTCATCTTGGAGAGTGACTCCTTTCACGGGATCCTTCCATTAAGTTTCTTATATATACATTTTTTTGCAGTTCATGTGTTCATGTTCCAGAGCAGCAGCAGATACTCAAATCTTTGTTTGTTATGATGTTAGACGTTGCTGTTATTGACTAGAAACATACTAAATTTGTAGTAAATAGTGTAGGCGCATAATAGTGTTAACACTGCATTCTGACTTCAGGTAACATATCCACTTTGGATGCATTAAATGCCTAAATACCTCATCGTCTTTATTTATTAATACAAAAACAAGAAAGGAAGGTTACCTCACCTTCTCAGCATGATATGTTAACAGATCAACTATTCAATCCTGCTAGGGCGTGAAAAAATTAATCTTATAAGTTAAAAGTTGGGAGGGGGTTTTACACAGGTATATATATATATATATATATATATATATATATATATATATATATATATATATATATATATATATATATATATATATATATATATATATATATATATATATATATATATATATATATATATATATATATATATATATATATATATATATATATATATATATATATATATATATATATATATATATATATATATATATATATATATATATATATATATATATATATATATATATATATATATATATATATATACATACGATTCAGAATAGGAGAAAAAGTATCGTTTTCAAAAAGCAATATCGATGAAAAGGCAATGAAATTCTCTCTCTCTCTCTCTCTCTCTCTCTCTCTCTCTCTCTCTCTCTCTCTCTCTCTCTGAGACTCAAGCTTCCAATCCAAGCAAAAAGCAATCCATTGGAAAATGAAATATTGAAGCAAATACAAAAAGGAAAGACCATCTTCATTCCCTTCCGAAAAGGGGTACGAAAAATAAGGTTTCGTAAAGGTGTGATGAAAATGACATGGTTGAATAAGCGTGCATGTTTATGCAAATGCTTGCATGCATTTAGAACTGAGGCACTAAGTTCTCTTTTTATGTATCTTTTCCTTCTATGTAAATTTGGTAAATGAGTTCCTTTACACCTGTGTGAACGAGTTTTTAAATTTTTTTTCAAGATTTTTTCTTTATTAAGTTTTCAAGGTGAAGACGTTTGCCTGCAGGTTTTTCATTCAATATTTTCAATGTATTTTCTCCAGGTGGAGGCATCGATGGGCAGTCTTTCTGTACATACATATTTTATTCTTTTCATCACTGCACTGAAATTGTATTTTTCTTTCACGCTTCAGTGTAGGTTTCATTTTTCAGGTTTATGAATTATGGATATTTTTTACTACTGTTGATAGTCTGCTTATTTGATAAATCGGATCCCTTTGGTATTTCCAGGCCTTTTTTCCACCCTTTCATCATTCGTTTTTGCCCTTTGAGTGCATTCCTTATGATTTTATGCTCATAAGACGAACAGTATTGAAAACTATGATTTATTGCCCGTCGATAAAAATGATTTAATGATATATCTCTTTTATGACGAAGAGAAAATTATTAAAACAAAATTGGCCCATGGAATCCTTTTTAGGACTGTTGCCTTGCCGAAAGATATTTAGAGGTAGGCTGCTTACATTTCACCGAAAATAACAGTACAGTATGAGCCTTTCGACGATCCGATTCGTCGGATGATCCTCTTCGCAAACCGAATAGGATTAAACAAGATTTCCTGCACACGCGTGCTCACACATGCTTATATATATATATATATATATATATATATATATATATATATATATATATATATATATATATATATATATATATATATATATACATACATATATATATATATATATACATACATATATATGATGTATCTGTATATATACTGTACATATATATATATATATATATATATATATATATTATATATATATATATATATATATATATATATATATATATATTTATATATACTGTATATATATAATTTACTAGTGGTATATGGTCTCGCACTTTAACAACTTTTTATTTGCGTGATTGGTGTTAAAATGAAATTCATTATGTTAAGCAATGAGTCTTATATTCGTGTACGAGGTAAGGGTTCCTCAATTGCTGTATCGGTCTGATCTGGTTCCGATCATCGCCTCGGGACCAGAGAGCTTTATTTTCTCCCAGATATCTTTTTAGTTTTATGTAAAAGAAATCTATTGAAATAGCTCTGTCTGTCCGTCCGCACTTTTTCCTGTCCGCCCTCAAATCTTAGAAACTACCGAGGCTAGAGGGCTGCAAGTTGGTATGTTGATCATCCACCCTCCAATCATGAAACATACCAAATTGCAGCCCTCTAGGATAAGTAGTTTTTATTTTATTTAAGGTTAAATTTAGTCATAATCGTACGTCTTGTCACCGCCATAGGTACAACAACACAGGCCACCAGCGGGGCCGTGGCTGAAAGTTTCATACAGCATTATACGCTGTACAGAAAACTTTTTTGCGCCGAATTTTTTACTTGCTTCTTAGTGTGTCTGTTTTATTAATTTTGTCATTAGGTGTTTGTTTAAATTACGTACCTGTTGATTTGTTCATCTTTAGATTTATTGCTTTTTCCTATACTACTGTATCTCTTCTGGTCACTCATTGTTTTTTTCGGCACTTGGACTTTGCGTGCCATCATTTTACTGGTATTTTCTGGTTCTCAGTTTAACCCGTTCACAGTTGGAAGATAATAATAATGATAATAATTATTAAAAAATATTCGTAGTAGCATGGATTGAAATGGAGAAACAAATCCACAGTTATGTATGGGTACATATATTTAAAAATAAATCTGAGCAGATTTATTTTTAAGTATACATACCCATACATACCTGTGGATTTGTTTCTCCAATGGTAATAATGTTAACAAAGTAAAATGTACATTATTATTGTGCCCTTTAAATTGCAGGTATCTAAATGGAAAAATAATTGTTGGCGTAAGGAGTTGAGGAAGACCCTGGAAAGCCCCCAGCTGTATCTGTTGAGTATTACAAGTGCACAGTTGTGGATTTTATTTCTCAAATGACAATAATAATGCATTAACAGTCTTTTCCAACGCCCATGTAAGTGGTTCTGTAAAGAGACAGTGTCGCTTGCTTCACCTCCCAAAGGCAGGAACAGAGTTCACCCACGCAATTCGATAACAAGTCTCGGCGCATTTCCCCTTAAACGACATTTCCGACACCAGAATTTTGTTTATCAGTTCATTCATTTGTCTTTTGACCTTCCCATGTTTTCAGAGTTCGTGTTTTTGACAAACTAGTGTGTGTGTGTCTGTGTGTGTTTGTATTACTAAATTAGTAAGTACACATATATTCATATATTTGTATAGCTACCTGTTTATCTATCCATCTATATGTAATATATATATACAGTGTATCTACTGTATATTATATTATATATATATATATATATATATATATATATATATATATATATATATATATATATATATATATATATATATCACATTTATGTATATATATATAAATATATATATACACTTACAAATATATATATATATATATATATATATATATATATATATATATATATATATATATATATATATTGTAGATAATTATAGGCGCCATTGGATATCAGTGTAAATTACAGGTTTTGGTATGGCCTCGAATCTATTTTTATGGGAACGGACGCAGTAAATACTTCGTTATGATTGATGGTAGAATAACTTCTACATAACTTTCAAAATAGTCGGGTTTCCCTTGTTTCGCCAGATTCACCTCAGAACTTTGAATAATACTGTAAGTACTTGATCTAGGCCCTTTCCCCCCATCCTGTGAGTCCCAGAAGTTTAGCTATACATCTCCCTTTATGGGATTTTGATAGGTCATCAATTCTCACAGGATCTCATGGGAATAATTTGACTCCCTGTCATTTTTTTTTTACCTCTTTTACCTACTGGTAGAGTTGGCTCCTCTTTTGTCGAACTTTCTTTGCCTTTCATCATTCATAAACCTTTTCCAGATTTGGTGAATGATAATAATGTATAGCTTTTGCATTATGCGTGATCTTTTGGGAACTAGAAATTTCGCAGAAATCATTGGGCGATTTGCACCAAAGGATTTGCTTTTTGACGCGTATATTTCCATCTTTTACTCGTTTATTCAAGGTTTTTCTTTAAAAATCAATTACCGCAGCCAGAAAATTTGTGTAGTCACCTTTGCCAGATTGTCTTTGCGTATACGGTATCTCAAAAAGGTAGTTACGTTTTTTAAGACTGACTTCCCTTGATGGTTGCGCAGTACCTAGAGACGATTAGCTTTTTCTATGGTTTTGGACGCAGATCAAAAACCTTTTCAGTTTTCGTAACTTTCGTAACAAAGAAAAGTGGTAATGTTTCTTTTAATTTTTGTTTGTGTGGGGTTTCTTATTTCTACCAGACGAATGCCAAGATAATGTTGAAAAATTCAGTTGTATAGCCTATGCACCATTGAAATCTCCCTGAATTTTTTTATAATGCGGATCAAAACAGTAATAAATTTCTATGGCTCGGTGGTGATACGCGCTCTCTCCCTGTTTTGTAGTTTGTTAATTTGATAATTAATTTGACTTCTTAATTATACAGTAGGACCGGAGACCCCGCAAATGTGAACTCTGGAGAATGCTTTACGTCTGGCTCTTCGGTTTTGTTCGGGGAATGAAGCTTAAAAACCAAAGGCACCTGACTGATCATTTATTCCAACCCAAAGCCAAACCTCAACTGGGTTCAGAGGTGGCTCCCCGGCTAGAGGGAAAGCACCCTCTCCATCCGTTGTAGCAGAAGCAGCAGCGTGGGCGGTGTGGGAGTGCCGTGGAGGTGGCAGTGGGAGGTGGAGGAGGAGGCGGAGGAGGTGGTGGTGGCGTTGGAGGAGGTAGAAGGTGGAGGGGACAGGGCCTGGGTGAAGGGTTAGCATCCTACCCTTCGTTTTCCCTTTGCTCGCAACCCCTCTTCTCTCCTACCTATTTCTGTTTCATTGTCGCATATTTTTTATGACGTTGCTCTCTCTCTCTCTCTCTCTCTCTCTCTCTCTCTCTCTCTCTCTCTCTCTCTCTCTCTCTCTCTCTCTCCACCCCTTTATGGTCCACGCCACCCAACATGACTCTCTCACCTCTGACCTTCCAGCTCATGCTCGAGTGCCAGCGACCTACAGGAATAGAATGCTGCCGAGAGAGAGAGAGAGAGAGAGAGAGAGAGAGAGAGAGAGAGAGAGAGAGAGAGAGAGAGAGAGAGAGAATATATGCTTGGGACTTTGTGTTATTTTAGGGTGTTTTAATGTCTCCACGTACCGACGAAGTAAATGATCAGCACGGGACTCTACTTCCAGGAAAGCCCCAGGTGATGGGGGTGAGTTGCACGAAACAAAAACGAGAAATGAACAAAGAATATTGGAGATTGAACTCAATTAAAATGTTCAAATGAGCCAGTGAAGTTAATTCTCTCTCTTTTTCTCTCCCTGTAAGATACAGAGTAGGGTAGGGTAAAGTAAGTGGTTTTTCTTACGGGTGAAGAATGTTTGGTTATTACATAATTTGCATGGTGTATATGTGGGCTGCTGGAATGTAATTAGTTGTAATTTTCATATTTTTCCGTCAGTGTTCATGAACGGTGATGTGTAATAATGCTGTGAATGTTACGAGTCTTGATCGTCTATCGACTTTAACAAGAAATAAACTGATATACCCGGCCGTTATTCACCTACACTTCTCTTTTAGTTTATTTATGATCCGGTGTTATCGACAGAAGAGAGAGAGAGAGAGAGAGAGAGAGAACACGCCCTCCTATGAATTATTTTCAAAGTATAAATGACGTGCGAGTCTTGAGATATAAGTTAATTTTCGGAAATAAGTTAATTTTCGGAATTAGGCATGTCATACGTGCAATTTTATGTTGTATTCTTTCGAGTAATTGGCAAATCTGGAATGGCTTGGCAATCCGGTTAATCTATGACTCTTGTTATATTTCTCAGTCTCTTGGGAACCAATTTATAATAACTTGTGGTCACTCTCCAAACCCCCACCTACTCCCCCTTATCACAGACACAGACACACACACACACACTATATATATATATATATATATATATATATATATATTATATACATTTATATTTATATATACATGTGTGTATATGTATATATATATTATATATATATATATATATATATATATATATATATATATATATATATATATATATATATATATATATATATATATATATATAGAGAGAGAGAGAGAGAGAGAGAGAGAGAGAGAGAGAGAGAGAGAGAAATTTGTCTTGTAAGTGACAGACTTTCTGTTCGAATCCAGGTAAGGATGAAGTTGTAAGGTTATATCTTAAAACCTGTTGTGCGTCCGTTGGTCTTAGCTGTGAATTAAGTAATTGGTTGTTAGTCTACAGTAGTGGGTCGTTACGAAGCTGGAAATGACAAGACGCCAGCAATCTCATCCCAGAAACGGTGATAGATATAGCCCCATTAAAGCTAATGTATGTGTGTACATATATATATGTATATATATGTATGTATATATATATGTATGTATTTATATGTATATAAAATGTAATATTAATATCATAAGATTTGTATGCCTAATAAATAAGTACCTCATGATTTATCTCTTAGGATATGAATTCTGAGTGCTAGATACAAACAAAAACCAAAACAGATAGCAACGAAATATTTTAAAAATCTCGAAAAAGAAATGTGACAGTGCCTTCCAAGGGATGACGTAGTCTGGTCACGTGAAGAGAAAGGGAGAGTACATAGTCTAGTGGACCGTGTTTAACAAAAATGAAACGTCGTTCAAACAATACCTTATAACGTGTAAGGCCTTATTATGTAGAAGCACTGTATAGAAAGCCAGGATGATATGTCTGATAGAAGCATTTCAGAAGTAAGGAATAGTGAATATTCTCTCGACAGGACCTTAGGTAACCAAAATTTACGTCATTAAGTATTGTCAATAGAAATGTACGGTTTGGTTTTAAATGTTTTTATGTGATTTTTAAACACACACATTATATATATATATATATATATATATATATATATATATATATATATATATATATATATATATATATATATATATATATTTTTATTGTGTGTGTGGGAGGGAGTGTAAAATAGACACATAGGATCTATAGGTCAATTTTTACAGATAAATATATAATTGTAATAACCTCAACGCCTTCTTAACTTCTCGAGAGTATGCAACCTCCATCACTGGAATTAAAACATTTTAAAATACGAGGAACGAAATAGCGGAGTGCATAATCTTTTGCCTTACATACAGCAGATCTTGCACTCCGCTGTATGACTCTCTCCTTATAGCAATGTACTGTTTATATTATAAATCACCGTACAGGCCTGTTTTGAAGATTACATTCATTATATGTGTGTATAAAGTCATATTATTTATATGTAAAGCTCACATTCTATGCTTTGTTCATTTATCTCCGAACTCAGAGAAGAGCCATCCATTCGACAGATCAACAACTTCATGATTATTTGCGCAATTGCTCCTCGTCAGTTTGCCATTAATGTGTTTAACTGCATTAACCAGGGCTCGTCTTGTCAAATGAGCCCCTATCACCCCTCCAGGACTAACCCCCCCCCACCCCGACTTACGTGGTACCCGTTATAGTCATCATTAACTGCATTTGCACTTGCGATGAATGTCCCACTAAGTTTATGTCTGCTCATTTTTCGTTTTAATGTTTTTTTTTTTTGGGGGGAGGGTGTTTGTAGTTGCTCGTGAACTATACAGTAAGTTGCAGTTTTATTGTTATTTTAGATTATCTTTATAGTTAGAGTTGTTGAATTTCACGACAGAGGAATTATGTTTCTGCTTCCATTACTGCTGCTATTTGTTCATGATGATTAATATTATTATGAGCATACGTTTTTCATATGGAAATTAATGAGATGTTTACTTTCTGGATTTGCCTCTCAGTTCATTCATGTTATTCCCCGAAACAAACAAGCGGCAAAAATAACACGCAGACGAGAAAGTCGGGTCTTTCATGTCCTCTATATTTATATTTATAGTCATCACTTTCAGGTTATCAATGAGTTTTCGATTTATTGTTTTGACTTTTCCATCATGCCATCCATTTTAAACTCTGGGAATTTCCTACAACCTTTTGTTTCCAGAACTGCATTGGTCATATTGAGAGGATTCGTCATCGCCTAAAGGGACTAGATCGGTGATGCTTGTGGACGATCATTATTTTTTTTTTTCTTTTGTATGCTGCGGTGGGAGTTTAAATCGTACGTGTTAATGAGTAGTTGTTCGACGCATACACTAAGCATCCGTGGGAAGGTTGATGAACGCTGATATTATGTGTATTTCTGGGTTGTTTTTCAACGCAAATATTGCACAGTGGTGTGATAATCTTAGGACAGTTAAAAAAAGTTCATTAGTGCAATGGAAGCCTTATATTTCATTGTTGTAAACGGAGGTTATATGCTGTTCGCTTTCTGTAGTGGGTTGTACATCTACGCCAGTCTTTCGAACATTTACCAAAGTATGTATACTGTCATAAGCATTTGGTAGAGAGTATCCGAAATTTCGCAGTTCCCTCTCCGTATAGTGGGAAGTTTGACCTTGAACTTTGATTTTTCCGTTATCGTAAGTGTTCTGAAATATTCATAATTCACGAATAACTAATGTAAGCATTGAGATCATGAACTTTGACCCTCAGAGGTCTAACTTGGCAGAGTTGATCGCAGGAGAAAACCGGTCTGTGATGACAGTGAACACCGATGAACACTTAACGACGCTGGCATATGGCCACCCGTTAACATTACTAAAACTTAAGGAAGACTTTAGGACCCTCGTAGGAATAACATGGGTCACAAGGAGGCTCGGAATCTCAGCCGAGTGAGTGTGTGTGTGTGTGCGCTCGCGTTTGCGTTTCGTGCCTCGTTGATTACAGTATTCTTACAAACTGAAGTCGGCCATTGGATTTATTCAGCTTTTGTTGAACTAGGTTCCATTTATCCTGCTAGCGTTTGATGCATCGGGTATATGTTTTAATGTTTATTTTAATGTTTATGATATATATATATATATATATATATATATATATATATATATATATATATATATATATATATATATATATGTGTGTGTGTGTGTGTGTGTGTGTATATTTATATGTATATATATTATTCTATATATATATTATATATACATATATATATATATATATATATATATATATATATATATATATATATATATATATATAATATATATATGTACATATAATCTAGTGTATTACTACCATCTCCCGATTTGTGTAATCGTAAAACCTTCCTGTGAATTAGATGTATTTTGTAAGTCGATGAAGGCGTTTGCAAGCTATGAAATATTGCCCTCCCATTTCAATCATGAGTCTCTGACGTTGCATCCCATTTCATTACTTCGTCTTTTCCTCTTCTACCAGTTATATTTCCTCATGAGACATTTGTAAGATTGCGCTCCACGAGCCTTCCTTTTCCCCCCTCCACTTGTAATTCTCTCTCTCTCTCTCTCTC
>NC_089746.1:7849694-7924694 GCF_040412425.1 Macrobrachium rosenbergii | reverse complement strand
AACGAGAAATGAGGAACTTAAACTAGAGCTTTTATCGACAGTACTCAAAACGGGAGAGACCCAGATTAGCACAGCCACTTGCAGCAGACACGGGGCAGTCAGTTTAAAAAATAGTAGAGGGATGAATAGATAGTATGACTAACGGTTTCTCCAGTGCTCTTGTATGTCTTCTTTACCTTCCTTACTTTGTTCTTCAGTTATTCCACCATTTTCCCCGTCTGTTTTCTTCTTATTCCTTTTATTCTTGCACATTTTCTGGAGTTTCACTCTCTTTACTAGCAAGAGAGCAGCATTAGGGTCTGTGCGTTCACGGTTCTTATCCGCCAGAACTAAGCTTGAGTTGACAGTATTTGGAAGGAGCAAGAATTTACTGTGGAGGAACTTGGTGGTTTCTTTCAATTTTACTTTGAAATAAAACTTAGAAGATAAATTTATATTCTGTTGACATTTTTGCCATTTTCGTCCTTCATCAATAGTTTATTGTGGTTTATCTGAAAGTCTATAAATTTTAGCTGTTCAGAATTTGACTGGTACACTCCTCGTAAGCTGCTCTCTTTGGTAAAATGCAGGAAGTTCTCTCCTGAGTCCATTTTCACGGCGTAGAAAATAATCAAGATGATTTTTCTTCTTCACTTGACAGGAATTACAGAGTTTGCCACCCCCCCTCTCTCTCTCTCTCTCTCTCTCTCTCTCTCTCTCTCTCTCTCTCTCTCTCTCTCTCTCTCAGTTACCCTGCTAAGAGTCTCTTTCCCATCTCTTCCTGCAAGTTTGATAGTAGAATGCAGGGTTTCTCTCTCTCTCTCTCTCTCTCTCTCTCGTACGTTAATTATTGTAAGTTTACCGTATGTCTACATTTTATTCCAAAAGTAAATTTAGATGGAAATACAACCATTTACTGTGATAAGCCAACAGAACAAAGTGTATGTTCATTGGAATTAAATCCAGCCAACTGTTTGCATGGCTAAACAAAATTAAACTGTCATTAACAAAGAGTCTTTGTTATTGTGCGTTTCTTTTAACGAGTTCACTCATGGTACCTTTCAATTTCCTGGTTTTTCTCGCCTTTAATTTCCGCTTTCTCTTCTGTTTGTTCATCTTTGACTCTTGCGAAGAAGGAAATCCCGTTCGTTTCACGCACCCAATCTTGTGTATTTTTCTTAACTTTTGATGCTCTCTCTCTCTCTCTCTCTCTCTCTCTCTCTCTCTCTCTCTCTCTCTCTCTCTCTCTCTCTCTCGCTGATCGTTTATTTTTGCTGTCTGGCTCTTTGGCTTCCATTTTTATTTTCGTATATGTTTTTGCTATGTCGACTTTTTTTTCCCAGTTTCCTGTTGTATTTTCTGTTATATATTTTCTGTAGACTCTCTCTCTCTCTCTCTCTCTCTCTCTCTCTCTCTCTCTCTCTCTCTCTCTCTCTGTATGCGTATATTTATAGGTCGTTTGTTCCATTTTCCTTTGATATTTGTGTCTTTTCAAGCTTGTAGTCTCTTAAAGGACCATTTGATTAATTGCCCGTTCTTGTAGTTCCTTTTCCTCACACTCATCTGTGTATGATGTCTTTATACACTTTCTTTAGAATTTGCTTGTATTTATTTAAAGACTTTGTTTCTGCATTCCCTTCCAGTGCCTCTTTTTTTTATTTGCTTTTTATGTCATCATTTTTTTTTATTTCGCCTTATGACGTCTTTCCTTTTCCTGGTATTGAGGCTTCTTTTCTTTGCAGTTTTAATCTTATCCTCAGGTGTGCACATATAAACCCGTTGCCAGGTATTCACCTCTGTTTAGATATCCGTCTGTATGTCTGTGTAATCCTGACATTCAGGTCTGTTGGATTTTGTTTGTATGTCATGAAAGGAATACCTCTTGAATATCGAGTCTTATCGCCTGTGTTTCCTTTCAGTTTAGTCAAATAATATGATGTTGTAACTGTCAATGTCAGGTTTTCTTATCTCCCTTTTTGTCAATATTGGTCGGTAAAATGCGGGGAAAATAACTGACTTTAAATATAGTCTCGAGTCCTCATGTGCGGACAAGAGGTATTTTATTTATATTTTGTTATTATTCGGTACAAATCGTTTATACGACATCAAACAAACAAATTAATTATAGAAGTAACCAACCGTTGCAGAATATTCATGCGAATGAACAAACTATATAAATTATTCATGCGAATGACCAATGAATGACCAACCAATGGAGATTATTTATTCGGAAGACCAACCAGTGCAGTTTCTTGAAGCAAATGACCAACCAGTCGAGGAACCTCGTACATGATTTGTGATAGTGATTAACTCGCCCACAGGTGAGGCATGTTATTGCGCACTGCCTGTGGGTTAATCTGTGGAAGGGTTTTCTTGGAGACAAAGTGGGTGTATTGATTTTGGACTTCTTATAAATCTGTCATATTTGTAGCTAGGTTTTCCTAAAGATTGTTAATAACTAAATAAATGAATAAGTAAATAAATATATAATTTATTTATTGCCTGTAACTTCAGTTTGTTATTTTCATCTGCGTTTATATCGAAAATTTCATTTTCATAATTTTCCAGCTCTGTTGTCATTGTATGGATATGTAGACATTTTTCTGTTGTCGTTTTTCCAACTTTTCATGCTTTCTCCTTCCTTATTTCCAGAATCGTTTTGTTTTACATCCTCCCAGAATGAAAGAGTTTGCCTTTCACCTCTTCGACATCAGCCTACTTCACTCCTGTCCCTCTCCCCTTTCCACTCAGTTCCATTCCATTCCATTTAAGTCAGATGTTCTTTCCGGTTCTTTTCCATCAAAAACCGTCCCTATTGGCAGTCTTCCTCTACACCAATCCCCCATTTCCCAGGAAAGAACCCATAATGTCATGTTCAAAGTGAGCCGTAGAATATTGTTTTAAACTTGAGCGGGGTGGCTTCCACTGGGTGGTGGTCTCTCTCTCTCTCTCTCTCTCTCTCTCTCTCTCTCTCTCTCTCTCTCTCTCTCTCTCACACACAAATCATATAATTCCAAATAAGAAAAAACTACATTTGAGATTGTTATAGTGATTTTTTACTAGTTCTTTTCTCTGTGACTCAGCGACTCAAGATCTACGTTCATGCCGTTGATAGCTATACAAAATAGATCATTTAAAAAAAATGGATATATGTACTGTTGTTTGGCATCATGGTGTCATTGGTCATTGATGTATAGATAGATAGACTGATAGATATATTTATTATCGTTTACTTATGATTATCTAAGCTTATACAGTTCATGATCTTTTGTAGTTAGATGGGTAGATACATATTTTCGGAATCATGTATTATTATCCGACATCAATACCGCCAGTGGTCAGGCATAGGTAGGTAGATAGATAGATAGATAGATAGATAGATAGATAGGTAAATAGCTCTACGCGTTGTTTTCTTCGCATTGATGGAGGAGACGCGCTGTTTTCAGAATATAGTCCAGGCAGTTTATTCCAGAATGTCTCGTAGCCTCCTTTCCCGAGGCCTTTTCTCAGAACAAAATTTGTTTGTGCGTCATTGTGTATGCTAGCGTGTGCTTAACAATATCCGAAAGGCGATCAAATTTATATAAAGTAAGTATTTTTTATATGTACAAGAGCACCGGAAATAAAAATGATCATTTTCGTGATGCCAGTATGATTATTCGTGCGCTTACTTCGTTATATCAAAATGAAATAGTTTAGCTGTTCGAAAATGTGCAGTAGTAAAGGAAATATTGGTTTCCATTGCTATGTAGAATGATATAGTTTATGCAGTTTGGCATTTACAAAAGCAACAGAAATATTAATTGTCATTGTTTTCATACCAGAAAGGTTACTGTTGCGCTCACTTAGTGTTGTGACAATAGTATTGTTTATGCTTTCTAATTTTTGCTAAAATTACGGAATTTTAATTATTGTTGTTGGGTTACCAGTTTGATTACTGTTTTTATTGTTGTCGGCTATTTTTTTTTTTTAATATTGTTGACTGTTAGGAAATATGAGTCGCTGATGTAAAGGAATCCACTGAAGAATAAGTATTCTGTATGAAAGCGAAACAGTGAAATAGGAAGTAAATTATAAATTACAATTTTTAAATCATGAGAAACGAGAGGAACGGCAAGCAGACGATGAGAGAGAGAGAGAGAGAGAGAGAGAGAGAGAGAGAGAGAGAGAGAGAGAGAGAGAGAGAGAGAGAGAGAGAGAGAGAGAGAGGAGAACGTTACTGTGAGAAGAACAGTGGGGAAAACAGTAGTCCGGCTTTTGAAAGCTTTTAAGAACCTTTGAAAAAGCAGGAAAAATTCGGGAGAGAAGAACTGGATGGGAAGTAACGGGAATTTAGTAGGCATCCAAGGGTCATTTGGATGCATACTAACCCTTTAATGACTCCCGCTCGTTTTATTTATTTATTTATTTATTTTTTAAGTCTGAGGCTTAAACTATTTATGACAAAATTCACGTTGAAAAGTAAAATGTTGGTAACCATATGGCCAAGAGAGAAAAGAAAATTACTAAATACTGGTAAACTAACTAGAAAAAATGTCTTTTATTCCTTCGCAGTGTAAAGAGAAGTCAAATAAACGAAAATTCCGGTCTGTGGCGGATTCGGTTAGCCCAGAATTTGAATATATCTGGTGAAAGACGTGGAGGTCGAATACCTAATTTTTCGGATACAAATTTAATCTGAATAACATCACAAGTTGAAGAAAAGTTTGCGAAGCAATTTAGCGACAATAAGATGAAATTGCAGTGGCAGAACCTGTAAGAATCCAAGGAACGTTGAAAGCAAATTACAGAGCAAAAAAAATGAGGTAATGTGATATGAAAAATGAGGTAAAATTTCATTAATGTGCCCAGAGGAGAAACAGCACTCTCGATTTGGTATCTCATGAGTCAGAGGATACTTACTGTAAGGAACATGAACTGTTTTTCCTACGTCATGTTGATAGAATAAGTATCAAAATACCTGAATAGTTCAAGCTATCAGTCCTAAGATAGGAGTGAGAGGTGTATTGCAAAAGCTACAGAGACTTATGATGTGCTAATGACCAGATTGACTTTTTTTTTTTTTTTTTAGATTTTTCAATTAGGAATTTTTTTCCCTGTAGAAATGTTTTATCGTCTGTGGATTGCATTTTCAAAAACCCTAGCACACACACACACGCACAGAGAGAGAGAGAGAGAGAGAGAGAGAGAGAGAGAGAGAGAGAGAGAGAGAGAGAGAGAGAGAGAGAGAATAATGCATTATCCAACTAAGGGATTTATGAAGGCAGTGCATTTTACATAACTTCTTATTAGTCTCCTGGGGATTATAATGTTTCGTGGACATGTTTATGCGTTTAGGAGCTGTTAGGCCTTATTCAGTGCGTATTTGTTTGGTAGTGAATCTCCAGAATGTTGAGCATGAACTTTTATGCATACCATCTATTGGAGGAGTGAAAGTTGAAAGTTTCCCTGTCATTGACTGTATTTAAACGTTTAGTGAAATTTTGTATTTCTGTCACAAAAACCTGAACACATACGAGTACAAACGCATATTCATAATCTCGAGCATCCGTGGCGCTGGGCGTAGGGATAGCAACCTCATCTCAAAAAACATTTGCAGGAAACCTGAAGGGTAGGGAGTCACCCCGCGCGTGCGCCAGTGTGTATATATAATGTTTATGAAAAAAAATGCATAAGTTACGTCTGGTATTCCGTATGGATATTCTTACCCGCTTTTAGAGCTTTCTTCGGTTATTGGATATGTTATATCTAGTTCCTCGTTGGGCAGGTGGGTTTCGTTCTCAGTTAGCACTCTGCTGGCCGCGAGTTCGAATCTCCGACCGGCCAATGAAGAATAAGAGGCATTTATTTCTGGTGATAGAAATTCATTTCTCGCTATAATGTGGTTTAGATTCCAAAATAAGCTGTAGGTCCCGTTGCTAGGTAACCAGTTGGTTCTTAGCCACGCAAAATAAATCTAATCCTTCGGGCCAGCCCTAGGAGAGCTGTTAATCAGCTCAATGGTCTGGTTAAACTAAGATATACTTACTTTTTTTATGTTGAAAGAAACCCTGACACCTAGAAGCACCTTTGAAGTAAAATGTCAGCACTTTTTTTTTTGTCTTTTATATGCTGTATACAAATTGTACCTAGGAGTCGTTTCCAGTAGTCGGTAAATTTCACAATGTTGGTGTGAGATAATAGACCTCACCCATAATTCGAAAAAAAAAATAAATGGACCACAACCTTGAGATAAATAAGTGGTATTTCTGATACGACGGACTTCATTTTGATTGCTTTCGAAGATAATGTTATTTGTTCAAATATTTTCTGAAATAACCGGTTCAGTTTTCAGGGTTGTTTTTCAAAACTTGAGAGAGATCTTGGTTACTGTATCTGGTTATATTTATAGAAGAATGCATGTTTGGAGAGCTAAATCCAAATTTGGAGTGCTTCTGGACATTTGGAATGGTGGCGTACTTAGCTGATTTGCTTGTGTGGTCGTTAGGTTTTGGGACAGTGATGATACTTCGGCTACAGAAGCGACAACTGCTTGAGCGCCTCATGCGGTGCACTGTAGGCCTTTTACTTTAAGTTCTTTTTTTTCAGCGTCCCTAGCTGCAACCCTTTCCATTCCTTTTACTGTACCCCCATTTCTCTATCTTCCATCTTACTTTCCACCCTCTCCCAATATTTGTTGCATTGTGCAGCTGCGAGGTTTCCTCCTGTTGTACCTGAAAACCTTTTTACTGTCGATTTCCCTTTCAGCGCTGAATGACCTCATAGGTCCCAGCGCTTGGGCTTTGGCCTAAATTCTATATTCTAGACGACTACTTCAAAGGTTGACTGGCGTAAGTCTTTGAGGCTGTCTGGCAGTGGATTTGAAGTGCCAAGATAAATCGATTGTCAGATCGGATGATTTTAGTGACTACAAAGAGGTATGGGATAATAAGTAAACTTGATGAGTTGCTAGATTCTCTCTCGATTAAAAAAAAAAAAAGTGTTAAATCAAATAAGAAAATCTGGACCAGTCACTGGAAGCTGAGCTAAATCGTTTATCGTTCTTTCAATGCTTACGCAAGCATAATTGGCCAGTTTTAATTAAAATCTCCTAAAAAGGGATTAAAATGATGTGAACAATAGGTTCTGAAATATATGGCTTAGACGATCAAAGCTGGATCCACTTTCACTTTTTCTTCCATTAAACATGAGTACCCGATATATACATTCTCTCTCTCTCTCTCTCTCTCTCTCTCTCTCTCTCTCTCTCTCATATATATATATATATATATATATATATATATATATATATATATATATATATATATATATAAACTAATTACAAATGGGAATTTGTTAGTACTATGATTATGGCTTTATAATACTTATTTTTCACAATTTTAGGCTTTGGTTTAATTTAATAGATGTCATCCCGAAATGAAAACTTTTATGCAGACATTCATATATGAACATAAGCCAACTTACCTCACCCTACTTTTGTATGAACATATGTAAACAACTACTTAACGAAAGATGTAACACGTAAGTTTGATAGTTGAATGTAGATGAATCGCGCAGTACGAGCGCAGACTGGCTTAGAGAGAGAAAGAAGAGAAGCGCACGAAAGTAAATCCAGGTTACACAATTTCGTTAGAAAAAGAATCCAAAATGGTAACTGGGTGAAAATCCCCGGGGAAATTCACCTTTAGAGGATTCCCTCAGGTGACTGCTACAGGGAAGCCTGTCACGTAACGTAAAATCTCATGGGAGTAGTACCACCGTTACGCCGAGGGGGGGTAAGGAAGACTCCCGCGTAGGCATAACACTTGTAGCAGGGGCCTGGGCCTATAGCAAGATGCTGGCAACATCTTGGTCAATGTCAGTCATGGGAGGATTTGAAAATAACTATTCCATGGAGTTATGGGAGGGTTTGTAAATAAGCCACGAATTTATGGGAGGATTTGAAAATAACTATTCCACGAAGTTGTGGGAGGATTTGTAAATAACTATTCCACGAAGTTCTGAAAGGATTTTTAAATAACTAAGCCACGAAGTTATGGGAGGATTTGTAAATAACTATTCCACAAAGTTATGGGAGGGTTTGTAAATAAGCCGTGAGGTTATGAGAGGATTTGTAAATAACTAGTACACGAAGGTACTGGAGGATTTGTAAATAGCTATTCCACGAAGTTATGGGAGGATTTGTAAATAGCTATTCCACGAAGTTATGGGAGGATTTGAAAATAACTATTCCACGAAGTTATAAAAAGGATTTTTAAATAACTAAGCCACGAAGTTATAGGAGGATTTGTAAATAACTATTCCACGAAGTTATGGGAGGGTTTGTAAATAACTAAGTCGCGAAGTTATGGGAGGTTTTGTAAATAACTATTCCACGCGGTTTATATGTCTGAAGCCCATATCTGTTTGGTAACAATTCAATTTTGGGTCATACAACTAAAACTTTGTCAGCTGCGATGGGAATTGAGGTCAGCTGGATTGTGCTCTCTCCTTGTCTGTCTTTGGGAAAATTTATGTCTGAATTCCAATACGGACTGTGAAACATCTCTCTCTCTCTCTCTCTCTCTCTCTCTCTCTCTCTCTCTCTCTCTCTCTCTCTCTCTCTCTCTCAACGCAGGACACACTAAGCCGAAGCACTAACTTTCACATAATTATTGTCATTTTGATTATTGCTGCATTTCGTAAAATTCTTCATGGTCAGATCTGAAAATAAAAAACGAATGTACATTAGATCAGAACAAGTTGCTTTGAGATGAAAAGATACATCAGAGAGAATTGGTAAGAATGATGCCATTCTCTTGAGAGAGAGAGAGAGAGAGAGAGAGAGAGGGAGAGACCTATCTCATGCAAGATTCTACGAATGCAGCACGGATCCATAAAGTACGGCTTTCGAAGTCTGATGACACCTGTGAAAAGCATGTCACACTTTATGGAAAGAGACACGCAAACGATTAGGTTCAGCAAGAAAAAAATTTCAATTTCCGTTATTAGATTCAGCTGCGGACACCATTACAACTTTGTCGATAAGCGACCTAAAGAACAATATTTCCGTGTCGTCTCAGATCTCTCTTGGTTCGAGATTGGGTTTGTTTCATGGGAAAGGGTTGGGGTGGGGGGCATCTGGGGTAGGGCTGACAGGGTTGCTTTTGCTGCTCTGGTCCTCATATCTCAAAAGAGCTTGGTAAAGTTTCACCATCTGGTGTTATGGGGGATTTTATTGGTTGTTAAAGTGAAGCGCCTCAATATGACCACGCACGCAAAAGCTCTCTCTCTCTCTCTCTCTCTCTCTCTCTCTCTCTCTCTCTCTCTCTCTCTCTCTCAGGGTGTAATTTCGAGGACATCTTGACCTTTTGAATAATTTATCTTTGATTTGTTTGTTAATATTTGCTCAAGTAATTGACCAAAAAATTAGAAATCAGGTTACGTGAATGAAAGACAAGTTGGCGGATATAATATAAAAGAGACAAATAATGTCGAGAGAGGGGAAGACAATGAAGTCTGCCCATATTTGCTTTAATTTCACAGTTGTAACAAACCACGTCTCGACCATGACGTAATATGTGCCAAGTAGTAATGGTGATCAAACATAGGGGTTCCAGATTTAGGCAGTTGTGTTGACATCCGAATTTCACGCAAATACAGCGACCTTGGTATTAACGGTTAAGGTAAACTCATTATTATCTTGGTAAGTCTGTCATGGATGTTAAGTCTCTGAACGACTTAATATAAATTGAGCATAACCTTAACGAGTGTCACGTGCTCAGCAATAAACAGTTCATGCCCTACTTGCATGAATACATCGGGCAGTGATGGCATGAAAGGGGAATCCTGCGGTTATAACGTCCCTTCACTTGTTCGGCTGTTTTGATCGTCATTCATCAAGACTGATATGAACAGCGTTTGTTACGGTTGGACTGCGCTGTTTATGCCGCCGAATGTAATGATGTGTCTGCATCTGTTGCAATGAACAGCATTTTCAAGGATGAATGCACTTGTTTAGTGACACGTTTTAATGAACTTTGTCAAGTTTAATCAACTTGTGTTTTTCAGAGACTCGATGAATATTCATGGCCGTTGTTGATGGAGCCTTGCGACGGAAAACGAAATGGGAAAACGATCGTTTCTCATTTTTATTTTCGAGCTTTGTTATGGTTTAACTGATTTTGCTTGGGAGGTATATGTATGTGTATATATAATATAAATATGTATATATATATATATATATATATATATATATATATATATATATATATATATATATATATATATATATATATATTATATATATAAATTTATGTATATATATGCAGTATGTATACATATATATAAAATATACATATGTCGAATGTAATATAGGGTGGCTTCAAAATGAAACAAGGCAGGAGTATATGTCATATTCATTCTTAAGTTGCTGAGTTGAGATGGAATTAGTGTGCTTGAAAGTTTATCAGCGCCCACGTCATATGCTACTACAGAAGGCTCATTGGCAGTGCAAAGATTCTTCTTACACAGTCTGCCAGTCACTTCTTTATGTCCGTACTCTGACGCTATCTGTCTTCCGTCGATCACTTTCACGGTGTAACATTCTCCACCCTCCTTCCAAAACATATTTTCTCTCATTCATACTACACTAAACAATTCACTACACAGCCATTTTTCACACATTAGCATTCAACAGCCATACTATACTCCCATAAAGTAGAGTTGGCACAACCATCTGTTTTCTCATTCCTAATTTTACTGCTATGGACATAACTCTTCTCTTCCAAACCTTTTAAGAGATCATGGGCACCTTCCATATTTCATCCAGTCTGTCACGCAACTCATCTCTTGTCTTCCCTCGTATATTACATTTGTTTTAAAAGCCTCTTTTACTTTCCGGCTATCTTTACTTCATCTTTTAAGCTTTTCCTTATTTAATGTCACTGGTTTCAGTAGCTTATTTTATCAGTTACCAACTAGCATTGTACCACTTACATAAATGTGTTTGCCTCGTAAGTGTACAGTAATATTAAGATTAGGCCTTGAAAGAACATTGAAATTCCAACTTGATCCATTTCGTTGTCCTCGTGCGGAAAGGGAATCTTTTATTAGGAGTCCTAATGGAATGTATGGTCCCATTCCATTAAAGGTAAACCTCCGGTAACTTATACTAATGAGTTTCCAGAGTTAGTTGAGGGTCCTCCAGGTGGGCGTTCAGGACTTTACCCCACCTAATTCGGTCAGTTCAACATCTGTGATTACGAGAAAGCTTTTAACCTCCTCCTTCTGTCCCCGTGTTTCCCCCCCCCCTTCCGTGAATTTCTTTTTTATTTCGCTCTTAGTCCTTCCTTTTTAAAGGATGACTTTATAAATCTCGAATTATTACTCTATTACGATTTTATTTTATGACCTTTTTTTTCTTTCGATTTTCTGAAGGCTGTTTGCAAGGGAAAAACTTATACCTAAAGCAACCCACAAGATCTCTTTTTACATTTAAAGGCTTGTCATATTTTACTGCGTATGAAATAAGTCACGGCATGGAACAGTATTAAATCCTAGATATCTCCAGTAATTTGAATTCCTGTGAGGCAGCCGAATTGAATTTGATATAACTAAAGCCTTATTATGAGGAAGAACTGCTATAATAATATTTTCATAGAATGTTGGCAATACCCTTAGATATTTTTCAGGGAAATTGCTGAATACAAGAGTATCATGTCTGTAGACTAAGAAAGAGGTAGTTTACGCTGCACGGAAAGGAGCACGAGGGTTGTTAAAGGTCCCAGAGAGAGAAAAACAGAAGAAAAATATTCTTTCAGTAACTGGCATAAAGCGAAGGAGTTATTGGAAATACCATACCATAAAGATTGTGAAGTAGACTGTGATGTTGCTATTATGTATTATTAATCCGTTTTGATAGGAATTATAATTGAGTCCGTTGCTGTTATGTGTTATTGATCCATTTTTATAGGAATGATATTTGAGTCCTTCGCTATTAAGTATTATTAATCTATTTTGAATGGGATAAGCCCGTTGCTATTATGTATCATTGATCCGTTTTGATAGTAATGATAATTAGGTCAGTTGCTATTATGTATCATTGATCTGTTTTGATAGGAATGATAATTAAGTCCGTTACTATTATGTATTATTGATCCGTTTTGATAGGAATGATAGTTGAGTCCATTGCTATTATGTATTATTTATCCATTTTGATTGGAATGATAGGTCCGTTGTTATTATGTATCATTGATCCGTTTTGATAGGAATAATTAAGTCCATTGCTATTATATATCATATTGATCTGTATTGATATGAATGGTAATTAAGTCTGTTTCTCTTATGCACTGCTGATCGTTTTGATAGGAATGATAATTAAGTCCGTTGCTATTATGTATCATTGATCTGTTCTGATAGGAATGAGAATTGAGTCCATTGGTATTATGTATTATTGATCCATTTTGATCGTAATGATAGTTGGGTCCGTTGCTATTATGTATTATTAATCCATTTTGATTGGAATGATAAGTCCAGTGCTATTATGTATCATTGATAAATTTTGACAGGAATGATAATTAGGTCCATTGCTATTATGTATCATTGATCCGTGTTGAGAGGAATGCTAATTAAGTCTGTTGCTATCATGTATTATTGATCCGTTTTGATGGGAATGATAATTAAGCCCATTGTTATTTTGTATCATTGATCCTTTTTGATATGATAGGCATGATAATTAAGTCCGTTGCTATTATGTATCTTTGATCCGTGTTGAGAGGAATGAAAATTGAGTCCGTTGCTATTATGTATCACTGATCTGTTTTGATAGGAATGATAATTGAGTCCATTGCTATTATGTATCATTAATCTGTTTTGATAGGAATGATAATTGAGTCCGATGCTATTATGTATCATTTATTCGTTTTGATAGGAATGATAATTGAGTCCGTTGCTATTATGTATTATTGATCCATTTTGATAGGAATGATAGGTGAGTTCGTTGCTATTATGTATTATTAATCCATTTTGATTGGAATGATAAGTCCGTTGCTATTATGTATCATTCATCCATTTTGATAGGAATGGTAATTAAGTCAATTCCTATAATGTAGTACTGATCCATATTGGTAAGAATGGTAATTAAGTCCGTTTCTCTTATATATTACTGGTCCGTTTTGATAGGAAGTATAATTAAGTCCGTTGCTCTTATGTATCACTGATCCGTATTGATAGGAATGATAATTAAGTCCGTTGCTATTATGTATTATTGATCCGTTTTGATAGGAATGATAATTAACTCCGTTTCTCTTATGCATTACAGATCTATTTTGATCGGAATAATAATTAAGTCCATTGCTATGATGTGTCATTGATCCATTTTGACAGGAATGATAATCAAGTCCATTGCTATTATGTATAATTGATCCGTTTTGATAGGAAAGACAATTAAGTCCGTTGCTATAATGTTTCATTGATCCGTGTTGATAGGAATTATAATTAAGTCCGTTGCCATTATGTATTATTGATCCGTTTCTATAGGAATGATAATTGGGTACGTTGCTATTATGTATTATTAATCCATATTGAATGGGATGATAATTAAGTCCGTTTCTCATATGTACAGTATTAATGATCTCTTTTGATAGGAATGATAATTATGCCCGTTACTATTATGTATCATTGATCCGTTCTAATAGGAATGATAATTAAGTCCATTGCTATTATGTATCATTGATCCATTTTGACAGGAATGATAATCAAGTCCATTTCTATTATGTATCATTGATCCATTTTGATAGCAATGATAATTAACTCCATTGCTATTATGTATTATTGATCTGTTTCGATAGGAATGATAATTAAGTCCGTTTCTCTTATATATTACTGATCCATTTTGATAAGAATGATAATTAAGTCCGTTACTATTATGTATCATTGATCCGTTCTGATAGGAATGATAATTAAGTCCGTTGCTATTATGTATCATTGATCCATTTTGACAGGAATGGTAATCAAGTCCATTTCTATTATGTATCATTGATCCATTTTGATAGCAATGATAATTAACTCCATTGCTATTTTGTATTATTGATCTGTTTCAATAGGAATGATAATTAAGTCCGTTTCTCTTATGTATTACTGATCAATTTTGATAAGAATGATAATTAAGTCTGTTGCTATTATGTATCATTGATCCATTTTGATAGGAATGATAATTAAGTCCGTTGCTATAATGTTTCATTGATCCACGTTGATAGGAATGATAATTAAGTCCGTTTCTCTTATGTATTACTGATCCATTTTGATAAGAATGATAATTATTATGTATTATTAATCCATATTGAATGGAATGATAATTAAGTCCGTTTCTCTTATGTAATACTGATCCATTTTGATAAGAATGATAATTAAGTCCGTTGCTATTATGTATCATTGAACTGTTTTGATAGGAATGATAATTGAGTCCGTTGCTATAATGTTTCATTGATCCGTGTTGATAGGAATGATAATTAAGTCCGTTGCCGTTATGTATTATGGATCCGTTTTGATAGGAATGATAATTAAGTCCATTGCTACTATGTATTATTAATCCATATTGAATGGAATGGTAATTAAGTCCGTTTCTCATATGTATTACTGATCTGTTTTGATAGGAATGATAATTAAGTCCGGTGCTGTTATGTATCATTGATCTGTTTCTATAGGAATGATAATTAAGTCCGTTGCTATTATGTATCATTGGTCTGTTTAAATAGGAATGATATTTAAGCCCGTTGCTATTATGTATCATTGATCCTTTTCGATAGGGATGATAATTAAGTCTGTTGCTATTACATATTTATCTGCTTCGATAGGAAGGATAATTAAGTCCATTGCTATTATGCATCGTTGATCCATTTCGATAGGAATTGTATTTCAGTCCATTGCTGTTATGTATCATTGATCTGTTTTGATAGGAATGATAATTAGGTCCTTTGCTATTATGTATCATTTATCCGTTTCGATAGGATCAATAATTAAGTTCGTTGCTATTATGCATCATTGATCCGTTTTGATAGGAATGATAATTAAGTCCATTGCTATTATGTATTATTGATCTGTTTTGATAGGAATAATAATTGAGTCTGTTGCTTTTGTGTATTATTGATCCACTTTGATTGGAATGATAATTAAGTCCGTTTCTCTTATGTACAGTATTACTGATCCGTTTTGATAGGAATGATAATTGAGTCCGTTGCTATGATGTATCATTGATCCATTTTAATAGGAATGATAATTAAGTCCATTGCTATTATGTATCATTGATCCATTTTGATAGCAATGATAATTAAGTCCGTTGCTGTTATGTATTATTGATCCGTTTCGATAGGAATGATAAATAAGTCTGTTTCTCTTATGTATTACTGATCCATTTTTATAAGAATGATAATTAAGTCCGTTGCTATTATGTTTCATTGATCCGTTTTGATAGAAATAATAAAGTCCGTTATTATTATGTAATCATTGATCCGTTTTGATGGGAATGATAATTGAGTCCGTTGCTATTATGTATTATTGATCTGTTTTGATAGGAATTATAATTGAGTACGTTGCTATATTGTATTATTAATCCGTTTTGATTGGAATGATAATTAAGTCTGTTTCTCATATGTATTACTGATCTGTTTTGATATGAATGATAATTGAGTCCATTGCTATTATGTGTCATTGATCCGTTTTGATAGAAATGATAATTTAGCCCGTTGCTGCTATGTATCATTGATCCGTTTTGATAGGAATGATAATTAAGTCCATTGCTATTATGCATCATTGATCCATTTTGACAGGAATGATAATTGAGTCCGTTGCTATTGTGTATTATTGATCCGTTTTGATAGGAATGATAATTAAGTCCATATCTCTTATGTATTACTGATCCGTTTTGATAGGAATGATAATAAAGTCCATTGCTACTATGTATCATTGACCCGTGTTGATAGGAATGATAATTAAGCCCATTTCTATTATGTATCATTGATCCGTTTCTATAGGAATGATAATTAAGTCCATTGCTATTATGTATCAGTGGTCCGTTTAAATAGGAATGATAATTAAGTCCATTGCTATTATGTATCATTGACCTGTTTTGTTAGGAATAATAATTAAATCCGTTGCTATTATGTATCATTGATCCTTTTGATAGGAATGATAATTAAGCCCGATGCTATTATGTATTATTGATCCGTTTCGATAGGGATGATATTAAGCCCGTTGCCATTACGTATCATTTATCTGCTTCAATAGGAATGAAAATTAAGTCCGTTGCTATTGTGCATTGTTGATCCATTTCGATAGGAATGATATTTGAGTCCGTTGCTATTATGCACCATTGATCTGTTTTGATAGGAATGATAATTAAGCCCGTTGCTATTATGTATCATTGATCCGTTTTGATAGGAATGATAATTAAACCCGTTGCTATTATGTATCATTGAACCATTTTGATAGGAATGATAATTAAGTCCGTTGTTATTATGTATCATTTATCCGTTTTGATAGGATCAATAATTAAGTTCGTTGCTATTATGCATCATTGATCCATTTTGATAGGAATGATAATTAAGTACGTTGCTATTATGTATCATTGATCCTTTTGATAGGAATGATTATTAAGTCCGTTGCTGTTATGTATCATTGTTCCGTTTCTATAGGAATGATAATTAAGTCCGTTACTATTATGTATCATTGATCCGTTTCGATAGGAATGATAATTAAGTCCAACATGTGATAACTAACACCGCCGGTCTGTAGTCGGAAGTTTCTGATGTGTCGTCTCTCACAATCTTCCTTCAGTAAGATTTTCCGATGTCTTCGTTATTGTATAAAAAGTCTTCTTTTTGAGCGTCGTTAACCTGTACCCGTTATTTGACTGACAGTGCAATATCTGTTGCCAATAACATAAGAAGAGAATTAAGTATATGGAAGTGTTGCCGAAAAAAATGAATGAATAAATAAATGACTACCGTATTATTTTTCGAAACCGTGTTCATTTCTTATTTTACTGATCACCTTTGTTAGGACTGGGAATATAGAACGTTAAAAAAGATGCTAGACTGTTACCGTAAGGAACTCTGCTCTTTTTGTTTTATTTAATTATATTAATTTTTCTGATAATTGATTATTCAGTGGTGGGTTAATCCCCTCTTTGGTAGTTCACGTATGAATATGTGCTTAATAAAAACTATAATGAAAACACGAGAGATTCACGCGACGTTACTTAAATTGGAGGTATGTTAATATTTAGAGGAGTAACAAACCTTTCACCAAGTGTAAAAGCCGTGCATACGAACAGGCGTGGTGATATAGTACAGAAAAGAGTATGACTCACGAAATTTTTTTAACCTCGGTGACACCTGCAGAAGTTAGCTGTATCTAGATTCTCATACATGCTTGGCTCCAACATATTGTATGTGTTTAAGCTGTAACTGTCAACAGAATATATTAAGTCCGCTAATGATTTTTGTTGAAGTGCAATTGTGTCTTCTTATCCTTTTACAAAGTGATTAACGTATTAATAGAATTAATTTAGTCATATTTTTTACAAAGTTAGTGCCTGTACATGTGCAGAAGTTTTATTTATATATATATATATATATATATATATATATATATATATATATATATATATATATATATATATATATATATATATATATATATATATATATATATATATATATATATATATATATATATATATATATATATATATATATATATATATATATATATATATATATATATATATATATATATATATATATATATATATATATATATATATATATATATATATATATATATATATATATATATATATATACACAAACATATATATATATATATATATATACAAACATATATATATATATATATATATATATATATATTATATATAATGTTTGTATATAATATATATATATATATATATTTGTATATATATATATATATATATATATATATATATATATATATATATATATATATATGTTTGTATATATATATATATATATATATATATATATATATATGTATTATATACAAACATATATATATATATATATATATATATATATATATATATACAAACATATATATATATATATATAAATATATATATATATATATATATATATACACAATATATATATATATATATATATATATATATATATATATATATATATATATATATATATATATATATATATATATATATATATACACACATTATATATGTATATAATATACAAATAAATAATTATATATATTATATTATATTATATATATAATGCTCGCCTATACCTATTTCTCGCTAGCTCTAGATGTTGCCGTTCAGTTTCTCACTTAGGATTATTAAAATAAGGTTGCTAGCCCAGTTCCCTTGTCTCGTGGAAAGACAAAGTACATTCCGATATGTGCCAGCGGCTTCTGGCGTTCCTTGTTGGTCGTCCTTAAAAATTCTGTTTTCGAGCAAATGTATTACTCACGTGGGATGCGAAGGACATCATGTAAATGAAACCATCTATACAAACTTAAACAGAAGCTTGTATAACATCTTACTTGTACCGATAGATAAAATTTCACTCACATATGTATGGGATTATGCGCTTTTTATAAGTATATCTTTTTTTCCAGATTTATAAGCTCAGTGATTAGATTTACTTTTACGTGGCTAAGAACCAATTGGTTAAGCGGGACCTACAGCTGAATCCGAACCACATTAAGCGAGAAATGAATTTTTGTATAGATGGATTTTCATTTACTGAGAATGAATGTCCCAGCGAGGAACTTTTTCCTTTATAAGCTCAGTGTGTTATACAAGCTTCTGTGTAAGTTTGTATAGATGGTTTCATTTACATGATGTCCTTCGCGTCCCACGTGAGTAATACATTTGCTCGAAAACAGAATTTTGGAGTTCTTATTTTGTGTAGTATTGCCATGTGATCATCATTGTCATTTGACAACAGCTATTATGCAAAATAGAAGTTTTGCCTTATATCTTTTATTAATTGTTAACGTGAATGGAGAGGTATTGTTCAATGAAGAAAAATGAAAAACTCATTTTTCAGACGTCTCTTCAATCCTTGGTATTTTTTGCGTTCCTTCCTATACATACATACATACATACATACATACATACATACATACATACATACATGCATAGATACATACATACATAAATACCTATAAAAATATTTGTGCTATCCATTCTAGTTAATGATGACCCGTCATAATGAAGAAATTTAAATATAGAGTTAAAAATGAACTTAAAAAAAATATGTAGAGGTCCATGTTTCCATTAGGCGTCATTCCTTTCCTTTTCCAGACATAATTCTTCTTCGTTTAACCATTTGATGAAAGTGCAGTCTTTAGTTGCTGCAGAAGTTCTGTCCTTGTATTGAATTCATATTCGTTTATTCTAAAGGGGAACTTGATAACACTGCAATCGTAAGTCCCCATTTCTGTGTATCAGGAATGTTTCACAGAGGTCTCCCAGGACGAGGAATTTGAATTGAATTGTATTTATGATTTAGCGTACTGATATTTATGTGACGTCATATGACCTTCACAACACTTTCATTTGACGTCCATGAGAAGAGGATATTGTGTCCTCATTTAGACCAACCTAAAGGAAACGACGAAAAAGCAAATTGAACTCCCTGGATGAAATAGAAGAAACTACTGTAGATATGAAATGTGATCTTTGGAGCATTCGGGTGAAATATATTTTTCAAGGCGTTTGTTTGGTGTGATTGAGATTATGATGGCGTACAGAGCCAGTAAGACGAATTTAAAAGGAAATGTAAAACAAAGCCAAAATTAATCGAGTGAGAAATTGAAATAAAAAAAGAAATGACATTGATAGTTCTCCCTAAAAAATATTATTTCGGTACAAGATTGACGGTTGGACGTGAGTTTCTGTTTTCTTGTCGATAAGTGTTTGTGTGCTTTTCAGGTCATAACTGGATGCGTGGTGACTTTGAACATACCTGAACCAGCATGACAAGCAGCAACACTCGATGACGTTCAGTTGATTGTGAGTCGCCATTTAGTTTGTTTGTGTTTTGTGTAGCGGGCCTAAAAAATGCTAAGTTTAAAAGTTGAACAACGCTTCAATTTGAAATTTTAGTAAAATTGCACAAAAAACCAACAATGTTTTCAAATGCTTAGTACAGATTAGGGGAATGACCGCCTTTCTACATAATGTTTTCAAATTCTCAGTACAGATTAGGGGAATGACCGCCTGTCTCGTGCGCGTGTTTGAGTGGCACAAAAGATTCTTGTCAAAGATCATGAACGCCCTGGACGACCTTGCACTTTAAGAACCGAAGAAAATGTAGAAAAAATCAGTCAGATTGTTCGAAAAGACAGCAGGTTTTGATCGACAAGCACATTACTACAACTGAACATCCTCCACATTCGCACGATTTAGCACCGTGTGACTTATATCTTTTCCCAAAAGTTAAATCAGTGCTGAAAGGGAAACGTTTTGTGTCACTTGATGCTGTAAAGAAGAAAACGGCGGATATGTTGAAACAGCTGACAGAAATTGATTTCCTCCTCCAGAAATTGATTTCCTCCTCCATTCCTTCGACCAGTGGAAAAGAAGACTGCAGCAATTTATTAGTGCAAATGGGGAGTATATTGAAGGGGACAAGCATTAAATTTGAAATTCGAGTAAGTAAAGGTGAGTTATTTAATCAGTCTTGTTGTTTAATAGACACACCTCGTGTTTTTGTGTTTACACGCACACACACACACACATATGTGTATAACATATATATATATATATATATATATATATATATATATATATATATATATATATATATATATTATAACACATACATTTACTTTTAATATTAAATTATACGTATGTATGTACACACACATACTTATGTTCTTGAAATTCATAGTACATTATATACATTTTGGACCACGAACCCTATTAATATTATTATGCAGTAATTCAGTGAAAACCAGAATTTCTAGATTATATATATATATATATATATATATATATATATATATATATATATATATATATATATATATATATTATATATATATATACTCACACATCTGTTATGTACATAGTTAATTTTATATTAATCACACACACGCCTCGTAGCTACAGTTGAAATTTATTTTGTAAGCTTCAAAATATCTGGTACTGTGTGATTATTAGATGTGCACAAATTAAGGTTGTGAAATTTGGTTAAAACGTGATTGATGCACGTTATATCCCAGAAGTCTAGGATGCAGTGTCTGATTCTAAAATAAACTGTTGCGTTATTAATATTATTATTTTTTTAAGAGTAATAGCGGCCATATTTGTAGTTGCTGTATAGGCTACTACAATAACAGTAATAGTAGTACCAGTAATAGGAGTATTATCCATTAACTCGCTTTAGTCACCTAAGAAACTTTGAGTATCCGGAAATGAAACCATGAAAAACATATTAAGTATTAATCATTGTTTCGAGTTTTGATTTGTAAAACAATTTTAGTATACTAAAGGTTAATTGATAGAAGAAATATGCACCGGTAACAAGGAGACTCATTCAAGAACGCGATGCCCTCAGATATTTTGAGCTTACAGAAAGTGTACGGTATTTGCCAACCGTATTCAAATTACTCTAACGTTTAACGATTGCCATAATCTTAAACAGCCAAGGTTATGACATGTTTTAGTCCCACTGGCCACCAACTCTGGGAGAGCCCTTAAATTACGACGCACCCAAGAAATCAGATTTTAAATTGGGCCTTAATTTATTATTCTTGAAATTCATAGTACATTATATATATATTTTGGACCATGCACCCTATTAAGTTAAGTATACCTTAGTTTAACCAGACCACTGAGCTGATTAACAGCTCTCCTAGGGCTGGCCCGAAGGATTAGACTTATTTTACTTGGCTAAGAACCAATTGGTTCCCTAGCAACGGGACCTACAGCTTATTGTGGAATCCGAACCACATTATACCGAGAAATGAATTTCCGTCACCAGAAATAAATTCCTCTAATTCTTCATTGGCCGGACGCAGACTCAAACTCGGGCCTAGTAGAGTGCTAGCCGAGAACTCTACCGACTTTTCCAACGAGGAATTACGCACCCAGTTAACATTATTATGTAGCAATTCGAGTGAAAACCAGAACTTTTAGATTATTGTACCTAAAAACTTCAAACTTCGCACACAGAGAACTGCAACATAAATGTTTAATATACATAGGTTTTATTCCGTTGATAACTTCGTTGTATCATGCTGTTAGAACCAACCTGGGTTGATTATAAAGCGCTGCTTTCATGGTAATTGTCATTGTTCTCTGGGATAGAAGTTATATTTATTCAGTTAGGAAGTAATGCAACCTTAGCTCTGGGAACACCCGTTTAGTTTCACCTTGACAAATAAGAATCGGGTTTCATATTTTGTGCGTGTGGAAAATCTGTTTATACAAATTAAAGTACATTGCATATTTTCAATACATCTAACGTATGTGTATAGTTTTTAAGCGTACATGTGCATACACGTTCTCCCTCTCTCTATATACAGTATATATATATTATGTATGTATGTATGTATGTATGTAAGTATAAGTATACCACACACTCATCGTCATGCAGTCTATGGCACTTCGAAATGGCTTTGTTCGAAACCAGCTATCTTAAATAACAAGCAAGGCAATTATACTAGAATTATGATAAACTCTCTGGTAGAGTTCATGGAAATCTTACTGAGTTTGATCCTTTTAATCCGAGCATCGAGAGCTCGATTTAATGGATTAATCCCTTTTTTGGTAAACACTGAACGCCCAGTGATTGTACATTCCGTCAACATTTTTGGTTGTTATTTACAACCTGGCTAATGGCGAGTAATTACTTACCCACGGGGGAAATTCTGCATTGCTGTAATTAATCTTGGTTTAAATGCCAGCGTATCTTTAAAATTAATTTAGTAGCGTTGCCGGCTCCAGAAGTATTCGAGCCAACTTTGACAAAAGTTCCCCACCGTTATTTCATTGCCAGAGAAGACCGATTTAAACCACGAAAGGCTTTGCTAGCATTCGTGTCTCTCGCACACTTTCAGTTGGAGTTTCGTCGCATACACCGGGGCTTCAACGGATTCCGCCTTGGCTGACTCCTGGCAAATCTGGGAACATTTTTTCACGATTGCTTCAGTTTTTTTAAGAAGTCTTCGAGTACAACCAAGATCCCTCTGTAGAGAGCATTCCGCTGACAAATCACTTAGTGCCTCGCTTTGTAAGTAGAGATCAAATAGGAAGTCACGTTGTGTGGTAAACGAGATGGACTAAATTTCTACCAATGGTCAAATCCCCATTGATATCCACCAAAATTAAATCATCCAGCGGTGACTACCCACTGATCGTTTTCACCAACTTTCAACAAAATTTGCTCATCCGTTCTCGAGATGTTGACAGTAATATACCTGTATATTTGAAGATGAAACTGGAGAATATGATTTTTATTCTTAGGGAGGCCATAATTTTTATGAATGTTAATGTAATTACCCGGTAATGCTTGCGGCCCAGAATGAGTAAATTGAGACCTTGGCCCCTGGGGTCACAATTTACTGGACGTAATTAACGCGCAAGTTTTGCATCCATGCAATTACGAGGAAAGGGTGTTGGGAGGGGAGGAAGACACACACGTACCTTGATATTATACTATAATGAATTAGTTTTTC
Source organism: Macrobrachium rosenbergii (assembly GCF_040412425.1). NCBI lineage: Eukaryota > Metazoa > Arthropoda > Malacostraca > Decapoda > Palaemonidae > Macrobrachium > Macrobrachium rosenbergii. The sequence goes on along the minus strand of NC_089746.1, from coordinate 7,900,985 downwards.
TTTAAGTAAGTTACTGTTTAACCGCCGATATTGGTAAAATTGTGAGACATCATAATCGTACTTCAAAACTTGTATCAGGTATAGTGAGATAATTATATTCAGTTCTTGAGACGCATAGAAATTTATTTGTGTTTGTTGTTGGGCTCATATCTTTTGTTAATTTTCAGAAGTAATTTTCAGATACAAATATGAAACGAGGTATATATATATTATATATATATTATATATATTTATATATATATATTATATATATTTATATATATATATATATATATATATTATATATATATTTATATATATATATATATATATATATATATATATATATATATATATATATATATATATATATATACATACATATATATGTATGTATGTATATATATATACACATATATCGTGTGCTGTGCGCACGGTACTGTAGAATCCACTATGATTCTGTTGATGTAAGTAATGAGTTACGTACCTGCTGGTCAGTCGACTGTAGTAGGATGCATTCTGGGTCAGAGAGAAGGGAGAGTGAGTTGCGTGGGTCGAGGAGGGCACACGTTTTTGGTGTATTTAAATACATCATTCAGGGATATACATGAGCATGATTTGACGAGGTGAACCTCATCAGGTATGTATTTTATAAGATTGATTTTTGTTGTGACAATGAATAATTTGATGGGTATTAACTGTTTTGCTGTCAGAACTTATACACATACTTATACACATAACATACATATACATTTCTGACTCACATCGAGATGGAACCCGGGTCTCTCCGTTGAAAGGCAGGGGCGCTACCAATTGAGAATATTGGGTTCGATCCCGATGTGAGTCAGAAATTTATTTTTGTTCCACACGTGATTGTGTGCTCATCACATTAATATACAGTATATATATATATATATATATACACAATTATATATATATATATATATATATATATATATATATATATATGTATATATATATACATATGTATATATATATACATGTATATATATATTCATGGATTACCCATATCAATCGCTGCATGTAGCACTGCCTGCATTAAACAGGTTATAAATAAACATTACGCGGATGAGTAGCTATGGATATGAGCATCCGTTTGTGTGTGTACATTATATATATATATATATATATATATATATATATATATATATATATATATATATATATATATATATATATATATATATATATATATATATATATATATATATATATATACCTGTTTAATGCAGGCAGTGCTACATGCAGCGATTGATATGGGTAATCCATGAATAGCAGGTCGTTCGGGAACGTTGCCATATATACAGTGGTTGATGGGAGTCAAAGGCGCAGCCGTATGGAATAGAGCAGCTCTACCGGCCGTAGGGTGTTGCGCTTCCGAAGGCATGACGAGTATATTGGCAAAGGGCTCACTTGCCCGGTAATTATTTCGGTGCCAAATTATTGAGTTCCTGTCGCGTGGCTGCCGTGCTCCCTGAATGGATAATGATGAAATGTCCGCATACGCGTACGTTGGAATGCAGATGACGGTAGTAACGCTCCAAGGTCGTTTTTCCCCCCTCTTGTTTGTTGTCTTCCCCTGTTTTGGGGGTTTTTTCCCATGCTGTTCATTTTCTCCTTATTTGTTTCATCTGTGTCTGTTTGGGGGTTGTCTTGTCATACCACATAGTTTTTCGTTTGGCATTGTATGACTTTATGAATATTAAAAGGATCGTTCTTTTAGTACCGCAAATCATTGTTTTCGAAAAACGATTTGAATGAGCCTTTCTCCCAGACTCAATGCGTTCGTTAGAACGTATTTTCCAGAATTTAAATAGATGTGTCTTCTTCAGCGGGTAGCTCGTTTCTTAGAACAGCAGTTGCAGGTAAACCTTCATAGTCAGTTTCGTCTAAGTTGCTGGAAGGTGTTTCACACTAAATATTGCCGCCGTATTGGCTGTTAAGCAGATAGAAACTATTGCGATGTCATTTCAGCTGTAAGAGGTTTAAGGAAGGACAATTTGACTGTGGGTTTGAGTCTAGTCTTATAATGGACCTAGGTGGTGGATAATGTGTACCTGATCTCGGCTTCCATAGGAGAAATCGTTTAGTAATAGTAATACTAATTATATTGACAAGTTAGTTTTTGGTAAATAGGTCTTGTAGGACTTGCGTAACCCCTTTCCTGATAATGTTCCTACCCTTTTTTGTAGGGGGCATTGCCCCTAATGCTTTTGGTATTGCCTCTCTTTTATTACCGACAACCTTCATTTTCAATTAAGTGTTTTCCTGCCAGTGCTGCCTTTTCAAACCTAATTATTCTTTTCCCTTTTGGAGAGAGATTATGTTCCTCTATCAAAGGTGGTGTCTAATTAAAGATTCTCTCTCTCTCTCTCTCTCTCTCTCTCTCTCTCTCTCTCTCTCTCTCTCTCTGGTCTTTCTTCTGTGGTGTGGTAATGACTTTTAAAGGCTTTCGTCCTGGCCGTTACTACCCCATTCGCCTCCTTTTGACATTTCTCAGAGGAATAAAAAAATGAATTAATGAGTTTTATTCTGTTTCCAGGATCTTGGACGAACGTTTACGTGAGTGACTGTGTGCCCAACGCGCGTGTGCTCCGAGGCAAAATTCTTTTGGGCTGAGCGCATTAGCTTTTGGAGGTGATTTTGAGAAATTGAATTTCAAAATGACAGGGACGAATCTTTTTTGAAAGACACCTATCATCCGTTTGCATAATTCATGAGTCTCTAGATGACTGTTCAGTCATCTGATTTTGTGGGTGTCTAGTTAAGGGCTTATTTTCAGTATTTTGAGAATCGATTCGTTGTCGTCAAAGAAAATCTGTAGAATCCCTCCATTTTGTTGTTAGATGACGTAATCGGATTTGAAAATAGACTCCTAAGAGGCAGAAGAAACATCCCCGTAGAGAAGTCGAGCGGATTGTTGTTAATGTTTTTGTGTTAGTCGTTTTCTATGTTGATATCTTCATTTTTGGAATCCTTATCATAAGTTAATGATCGCTTTGTTTCAATGAAATGTTTGCAATTCTTCATATTGATCCACTTATAGGAAGCCCTAGGATGCGTGCGTGACAGATGTGAATTATACATTGTATATATGTATGTTATATACACAGTATATATATAATGTATGTATGTATGCATATATTTATATATACAGTGTACACACACACACACACATATATATGTATATGTATATATGGTGAGATTGACGCACTTAGGCTGAATGAAGAAACGGGTATGCGGTAAAAAAAAGACTTTTCCTCATTTTTTTTTACATGGGCTTCAGTCTTTGATTCAGAAACTAAGCCGATAATGTATCAATGACAACAAATACCATGTTTTACTGTAGAACCCTCTCAGTTTGGAATATTGCTGAAATTATCACAATGAAATCAAACATTGGACGAAGGGCAGAATAGCCTGTGTCTTTCACATCAAAAATTTTAACACAAAATGATTTATTTTCCTTGTAATATTCATCATGAAGTTTGAAGCGTTTCACTTAACGCTATCTCTGCAAAGCGAGGTCGCCACGAAATGGGAGCTGACTTCAAACGCGGGAGGTGATAACTTTGGTGATGTGGATTTGTGCTTCTAACTGCTAATTGCTGTAGCTTATATGCGAGAGAATTGACGTCGGTTATAAGTCATTACAACCGATGTAATTGCCATCTCTCCTAGACCCCGAAATCGTCCAGTAGTATCAGTGTAAAGGATCCAACACCCTGGGTAAAGTCTTCAACACTGTGTGATGTCGTGCATCCTTTGTACCGATAGCGGTCGGCTGCCCAGCGTTAGTCATCGCTAGTGATGTAACGTTCATTATGAAGCTTTCATTCATTCGTGCGTGTTAGCGTTGACTAGCATTAGAGAAATGTTTACCACTCGTTTCGTGTTCGGGAATGTTTCTCTTTAATTTTATGGCGATGTTCCAGTAATACCTGCATGACCGCTGCCAGCGACCGCTTTAATTTGAATAAATTTTAGGGGTCGACTAATAATTTCGTGTTCATTGCCAGCGCTCTCATGTTCAGTGAAAATGTTGATTGAATTTCAATTTTATAATGGTATGCGATTCGACTTTGTTTCGTTGACTGTATTGAGCTGATGCTTTTGACCTTATGTTCTATTTTACATTGGAGATGGAGCGATAGAACGAGTTTAAGTGAGTATTTTAATTGCTTAAGTGAATATTTTAATTCCTTACATGCATATGGCTTTGTTGTGAGGAATTCGTGAGAAATTTTATTTTCCACTCATTAGTATTGAATACAACACTTGCTTATTTCCATACTACACCAGAAATGTTGTGGCATACGTAGTGCGTTTTCCCCAGCAATGTTATGTATATGAACGAGTCGCTGATGTGAAAACTGATTCATCTTTTATTAAGATGAAAGAGTTTTGATGGTTAGGCTTACTGAACGGATTCAAGTGATGCAGGCTTCGCTGTAAAATAAGCAGGAAAAAACGTAAGCCAATTTTTATTTTCACGTCTTTCATTGAGCGGATTATGCATTTATAGGCATCCTCTCTCTCTCTCTCTCTCTCTCTCTCTCTCTCTCTCTCTCTCTCTCTCTCTCTCTCTCTGCAAGGGATAAGAGCTTACCAGGTACAGCAGCTGTTGCCGAATTCATGTTTTTAATAGGGTCATTTACTATTCATAACGTTTTACAGTTTGTGTGTTAGCAATTATAGTTTGTCCTTTACTCACTCAGCAGAACTAGGATAGTTATAAATCTGTCGTTGCCTGGTTCCTTATAAAAAATTAAGGTTAGAATTCTCACAGGGGCTTCCTAGATTGTTTTGGGATGGATTCCATGCATTGATGGATATGCAAACATGACTCAAATACTCACGAAAAGCAAAACCAAAGATATGGCATGAGCAGCAACTTGACGAGAATCGTGATGAACGTGGCAACATTTTGATGGACAAATGGAAAGACATGTCGAAATAAATAGCCGTGGAAATGTGATTGTTGCGAATGTCCGTGAGAAATAACAACGCTTCATACTTCAATCATGAGGTGGATCTCTTCCAACGCAAGGGCGCCTGTCACGTTACATATATTATGGTAACGGTACTCATAAAAGGAAGCGGGATGCAGTGTGTTTACCAGTCGTGAGAACAGTTTGGAGGGGATTACATGGTTTCTCACAACCTGCCGGACTTTGCATGGTGTTTTAGTTGCTGGGGGAGGGGGGGAGTGCATATTGTTCTATATTCCAGTGTGAGTTGTTTGTCTGCAACAGCCCTGAGGGAACCGTATGGTCTCTAACTGCCTGGATGGAATTGCATGTTTTTTAATAGCGTGGTGGGTGGTCTTTAATAGTCTTGAAGGAATATGTTAAAAACCCAGAAGGAATTTCAGGTCATTAACAACCTTGGAGATATTGTAGTTCTTGAACAGCCTGGAGGGAATAATATCTTCTTTACAAGCCTGGAAGAGATGCCATGTTCTTTAATGGTTAAAAAAACTTGGATTTTTTAAAATTATCAAATGTCTATGCAAATCTAACAGTGAATTTTGTATCTGGTGGTTAAGTGAATGTGATTAGCAACCAGCGTGGATGAAAGCACGGGACTAGCAACCTCATTCCATAAAGACTTTCTTGAGAATCGGAAGGTTAACACTGTCTTTACCCACCACTCCAAAGGGAAAAGACATTTAGTGAGAAAAAATATTAATTTTGAATGTGTACCAATAGTTAAATGTTTGTTTACACATTATATGCACAGATATGGTGCCTTTGGGAAAAATGCTTTTATTATTTTGTTGTTATAAGTCAACTTCGTTGCTGCATGCAATTAAGAAACATTTAACGAGGGAATATTCGGGACGTGTATTTCCTTGCCTGTGCATTTAAATAGCAATTTTATGAAATTATAAGGCTCTGCTTTACTCTGTGGGAGGTTAGTGCCATTAGTGCACCTCACGCGGTGCACTGTAGGCATTTCTTTAGTAGCTTTGGAGCGTCCCTTCGGCCCCTAGCTGCAACCCTTTTCATTCCTTTTACTGCACCTCTGTTCATATTTTCTTTATCCCATCTTACTTTCATCCCTCTCCTAACAATTGTTTCGTAGTGCAACTGCGAGGTTTTCCTCCTGTTACAACTTTCAAACCTTTTTTTCTTGTCAGTTTCTCTTTCAGTGCGGTATGACCTCATAGATCTCACCGCTTGTCCTTTAGAACCTTGCTCCTCAGATATAGAGACGGGGGTAGGGTTCGTGTTACCTCTCATTCTAATACCTACTGCATTAAATGAAGATTTAGCACAATTGCTAAAAAAAAAAAGTTATTTTAAATACATCACGTGTTCGAAGGTCTGAATAACTCATCTGGAAGGTCAGATACCATGCATAAGGCCCCGAAATTTACCCCAGTTGTAAAATCATGTTCTGTTTCATCTATACAGTGGCCGAGTGATTTGAGAATACGTTACGTAAAAATTGTAGTTACTCTCTGATCTGAAGTCTCATATAAATACTTCTTTTACTGCTACTTCTGTAATTATTTGATTAGTTACAATGTTATCACTAACCTTACGTAACTGTTTAATTAGTGTTATCACTAACCTTACGCATGTTGTAATTATTATCACAATGGAACTCATTAGTATTACTGATAGTCATTTCAAAAAATATTTTTCTTCACTATAACGCTTATTTTCTCATGAAGCCAGCTTATGACCTTTGAAATAACTAGCGAGCAGAGCGTTTAATGTACTAGGCTACATTTAATGGGATGCATATTACACGAATTGAAAATGAGTATCATGAAATTTTAAAACGAAATTAAAAGTGCCTGCTCATATTTATAAGCTAAAGTGTTGCAGCGTTAATCTGTTGGAGAGTCATGGAGAACGATTTGAAGTGCTCAGCTTTGTGTGTGTGTGTGTGTATGTGTATATATATATATATATATATATATATATATATATATATATATATATATATATATATATATATATATATATATATATATATATATATATATATATACAGTATATATATGTGTATGTGTGTGCTTTACAGGCCACATAGTCTGTGGAAGTTTGCCGAATGATGAGTTCATCCTTAATTCAGTAGTTTAAGGATGGTCATGCCAGTGGCTTGACTTGTTTTTCTATACACCACCCTCAGTTATGGAAGTGGTATATATATATATATATATATATATATATATATATATATATATATATATATATATATATACTGTATATGTATATGTATATATACATATATTCATTCATTCATCTATTTATTTATTTATGTATTCATTCATGTGCACAGGCATACATACATATTCTTACGGGAAGCGAGAGAATGAGGAAGTGAAGATATTTCATAAGCCTAATGTACACAAAAACAAAGGCTTTCACATCAGCTTCTAGGGGAAACGGGAAGGAACGCAGCACGATGAGAACGTTACTCACTTCTCGTTTTTTTTTTTTTCTTCATCTGAAAAAAGGTAGAACAACGGTTATACTTTTATTTCAAAACGGAAGAGTCTTGTTTGCTTTTGTGATCCCTCGACCGTGTGTTTTGCTGTCTTTGTTCTCTGTTGGAATCTTTTCCATTACTGTGATGGATAATTGAAATAGAGGAGAGCAGGTGCTCTTGACGATAATCTTTGCCCTGATGGATGGAATTCCTTGATCGTTTTGTCTATTTTCTGTGTACTTTAAAGATACTTTTCAGGTTAAAAGTTTTGCCGTTACTGAACCTGTCGCTATTTCAGCGTGATTTTTATTTTTTTATATGTGATAGGTAATGCTACGGTCATAGAGTTATGGGGATAGTTGTTTAAAATCCTCTTACCACAAGATTACTAACCGGTTCATGCATAGTACGGTATTCAGCGTTTTGGCGTTTTTTTTTTTTTGCAGCTCCTTTATTTGGCAAAATAATACATTTCACCAATCCAAAAAATCAGTCGATGATCCTTTACGTTTGCTCTCAGGATTAGCGATATTGTAAAGGCAATTACACTTTTGGAAATCAATTTATAACGTTACGTAAAAACTCCAAAACCGCTTGGAATCTTATCCTGTAAGGTCTGAAACTGCAAATGTGGAAAATATTGAACAGCCTGTATTGTTAGTGTTTTATTTTGTCTGCCTTGAGTAGGTTTAATCTTTATGAAAATTGTCACTGCTGTTAGCTTATATGTAAATTGATTAAGAGCACCGTAGTTTAATGTTGCAAAACAGTTGCTTGTCATGAACAGTAATTAGAACAGTTGCAAAACAATAAATTGCATCAAGAAGCGGTCTACTACAGCACAACTGCGATTGCACTCCAGCGAGTGGCATTTTCAAACAACGAAAGCCACTTTTTGGCGCAGTGATTAACACAGCGGAAAAAAAATTGTGACCCGCTTTGCAAAACACTTGACCGTGCTTTAAAGCAATTAGCCGCATTGTAAAGCAATTAGCCACAGTTGTAAAGCTTAACAGCATTGCTGGGTCATAAAATCGTCCATCCCACTCAGCACGATATTTGGAAGAGTATGGTTTTTCCCCCATCAAAAGTTTTATCTTTTGACGTTTTTTTTTTTTTTGCAATTTTCCATCCTTCCCTCTTGTCTCTTACTTCGTTATTTTTATTGCGGTCTTTCATGAATTTATGAATCGGAAACGTGTTGACTCGCGTGCGTCGAGTGGCAATTCTGGCGCCCTTGTTCCCGTTTTCAAACGGCCAAACAAAAACCATAAATAGATCAAAGATTGTTCAGCTCTCTCTCTCTCTCTCTCTCTCTCTCTCTCTCTCTCTCTCTCTCTCTCTCTCTCTCTGTGTGTGTGTGTTTGTGTGCTTACGTTTTCGTGAACACATTAAGTCCAAATGTTATGGCTATTCACACTCTCTTTATGTGATGCTTGAGTGAATGCATTGAGTCCATAATGAAGACTAAGCTCTCTCTTTCTACCTCAGTGTGTTTGTGCGTTCTAGTACATGTATCGGATACAAACAAATTGCTAAGCTTTCTCTCTGTTTGTGCTCTTGTGTGTTAGTGAAGTTATCACAACAAATAGATGGCTATTCTAAGGATACTGTATATTGTGTTAAGGAATGCAGTGATTACGAACAAAAGGCGAAGTTTTCCCTCAGTCTTTCTGTTTGTGTCTGTATGTTGTGTGTTAGTGAATGCGTAGAGTTTTAAAGGGTGACTGATTCCTCTCCTTGTCTCTCTTCTCTGTGTTTGCAATTGCGTTCTTTCATTCTTATCGTTAGTAGCTGTTTCTACGCAACCAGTCTGAGCAAACATTGCTTTGATTTTTATTTTAATGGAACATCTCCCTCTCATTTTTCTTTAAGCGATCCTTTCAGGGTAGTTTGATGCGTCGCACTTTTATTCAAAGCTTAAATATTTGTATCACATTTTAATTCTAAAGGAACAATTCACTTAATAATTCTCATTCGGTCAGACAAACATTGCTTTACTTGAATGTGAAAACTCATCACTTTCGTGTATCCAGTTCATCGAAGTAAACTTTTTTACTTTTTATGAAAAGTGAAAAAAAATATTCCCGTCTGTTTTAATCAAAGTAATGGGAAAACTTGCCATAAATTGGGTTATTGACGAAGATAACACCCCTTTGCAGTGTAAATCAGCATTTTTTATGTATACATCCACAAGCACATACACAAAGATAAATATATATATGACTGAAATATTTTCAATTCAAACAGAATTAACCGCATTGTATAGCAATTAGCCGCATTGCTGTCATAAAAACATGTCCCACTCGTCCCCCTAAAACAGAACTAGAGAAACGCACAACAATAAAATCAAAATCCCACACCTGGACAGGATTAAGACGTTGACACAGTCACTTGGAAACTAACCCTTTTGCTTTTATTACCCAATTACCATAGCCAAATCCCTGATTAACATCCAACAAAAGCCAGTTCCCAAAGACAGGAGTATACGAATCCCTTGCCTCGACTGTGACCAACAGAGCTCAGCTATTTTTAACCACATGAATAACCGTAACCACAGAATAAACTAGAATTTGTCACATATAATTTATAGCAACAATTGTTGGTTCAAAAGCCAGATGGTAGAATCAGCTTTGATTAAACAAAGAAATGCGATGAACCTCTCAAAAGGAGCTTGGGACTCAGATAATATAGATAAAATCTTCCCCCATCCAGCGATTAAGAAGATTAAGGTGAAGCTGTCAACAGGAGTGACGTAACGGCTGACCTCTGGAACTCTTGGTATAAATACCGCTTCCTGTAACTCATATTTCGTTCATTACCTGCCTGTTGAGGGAGACAGTTGTCTCCGAAATATATGGATATATATATATATATATATATATATATATATATATATATATATATATATATATATATATATATATATACATACAAATAGATTATTAAAATTTTCCTTTCAACGCTGAGTGGCCTCATAGGCCCCAACGCTTAGCCTTTGGCCTAAATCTTATATTCCTGTCCTAACTCTTTTCGGGCGAGAACATATGTCCGTGAACATTTTCCTAGTGCCGAATACTTGTCAGTGAGATATAAATCCATTGTTCTAGGTCATCTTGCAATAGTTAGTGACAGAGAAGGGACAGTTCAGAAACAAATGATTCAAGTCCCCACGCATAGCTTTTCAGGTGAGAGTCTGATATTCTGTTTGTTGTGTATATTCTCTTTGGTCAAAACGAGAACGTCTCGTTGCTTTTCTTTTGAGTGAAGACATCCATTCCTCTTCATCAAAGCGAGCGCTCTGTTAGTTTTATTTTAGCGATAGGATACGTGTCAGAAAGATAGAAATCTAGCATTCTCGCTCAGTTTGTAGTGACACAAAAGGAATACTTCAGAAAAAAGAAACTTAGGAGAGAAGACAGGTTCATGTAGACATTTTTTTTACTGAGAAAATATTCTCTTTTGTAAATTTTCTTTGTCTTTGTGTTATATATAGAATTCATTACGTACGTATATATATATATATATATATATATATATATATATATATATATATATATATATATATATATATATGTATATATATGTGTGTGTGTGTGTGTGTGTGTGTGTGTGTCTGTCTCGGTAATTGGGCGGCTGCTTGAAATCTTAGCTTAATGATAAATAATATTGCCAAGGCCAGGAAGAACATTCTTTATTATACGAGCTTTCGAGGTATGAAAACTTCATCATCAGGCTGAAAAAACGACAAGGATGAGAATCAGTAGAATTACAGTAAAATGAATTGTCATAATAAATCTTCAGCAAAAATACTAACCAAATATATAAAACGAACAGTAAATACAAACTAAAAGGGTGAGACGCAAAATAACGAAAAATTAAAAACGAACACAAACATCAAAATATGAAAATAAAAATAAGGTGAAATGTAAACAAACTACCACTCACAAAGTAAATATTTAACGACCCAATTGTGTACCTACTATGAAATTACACGATAGCTAGTTGAATACCAGACGATTTGTACAATTCCAGTTTCATCCTTTTAATAACCAGCGACTCTGAAATCAGAAGGTCCAGTCTATTTGGACAAAAAGACAGCGAGTCTGAAATCAGAAGGTCCAGTCTATTTGGACAAAAAGACAGTACCTCAAAATCCAGGTCGATGAAAGGATGGTCCTGTGGTAAACTGTGTTCCCTAATGGCAGAAAAGGGTGGTTTGGAAAGAGGAAACCTAGTTCTAATAGAAAGACCTCTTGCGTTCCAAAATTCTGTGTCTGAGCCAGCGGGAACTGGATCCCACGTATAGCAGACCACACTGGGAACAAATGAACATGTAAACGACACAGGGATTAAGGTCCACAGGCAGAGTAGGCTTCTCCCTCAAAAGTGATCTTGTAGTAAAAAGATTATTGAAAACAAACCGGAAACTGATTTGGGAGAAACAATGTTTAAGTATTTCTTGTAACTTTTTTTTGGAGGAGGGTAACAATCAGTTAAACAAAGACAGGATCAATATTTTACGCACCCTTAAGAATGATAATAGCATAGTTAGTACCAAGCCAGATAAAGGTAGGGGTGTTGTATTAATGAATAGGTGCGATTATTTAGATAAAATTAATGGAATACTCTCTGACAATACAAAATGTAGGATTTTAAATGTGCATATTGCGAGTCACATTTTGAAATTAGAAGACAAACTAAATAGGTTGCTGAGAGGTCTGAGAGATAAGATTGGGGAAATTACATACAGTTCTTTATTTGCTTCAGGATCTAAACCTGGTTATTTGTACGGTCTACATAAGGTACATAAAATAGGAAACCCTTTAAGACCTATTATTTCCTCAATTGGTACTTTTAGTTTAACCTGTCCAAGTTTTTAGTTCCAGTTTTAAACCCTCTAACTTTAAGTGAATTTAACATCTCAGATTCTACCAAATTTGTTAAAGAATTATGCTCTTTTAATTTTAACCAGGATGTTGTAATGGCTAGTTTCGATGTAACCTCTCTTTTCACGAATATCCCACTAAAAGAAACAACCGACATTTTCTTAATAATATATGTGAAAACCACTTATCAATGTTTGGACTTAATAAAATAGACTTGCAAAAATTGTTACATTTAGCAACTGCTGATGGATTTTTGCTTTTGATGGTAAATTATATAATCAAATAGATGGAGTAGCAATGGGAAATTCCCTTGGACCTGTATATGCGGATTACTTCATGGGTTATTTTGACAGGATTTGGATGTCAATGTCCTAGTGCTTTCAAACCCTTGTATTATCGTAGGTATGTAGATGATATTTTCCCTGTGGTTAAGGAATTATCACATGTTGATTTGTTTTTTGAATATTTGAATTCTCGTCACCCTAACATTTCTTTTACTTGTGAGACAGAACAGGATAATAAGTTGTCATATTTAGATGTGCAGATATACAGAAATAGTGGCAAATTTGAGACCTCTGTTTATAGGAAAAGTACTTTTACTGGCTTGGGATTGAATTACCTTAGTTTTTCACCAAAGTTGTATAAGGTGAATTCAATACGCACTTTGATAAATAGAGCCTACAATGTTTGTTGTGATTTTAATTCATTTCATCAAGATATGGTCTTCCTCCAGAATTATTTTTCTGAAAAATCATATCCGATTTTTGGATTTTACAAAGTTCTGAAAAATCTTTTAAATGAAAAGTTTTGTCCCAGACCGGTGTACAGCACTGCTAGTAAAGATGTAAAGTACATTAAATTGACTTACCTTGGTCATGGTAGATATATGGTCCGGAAAAAGTTACAAGAAATGCTTAAGCATTGTTTCCCTCAAATTAGTTTCCGGTTTGTTTTCAATAATCCTTTTACTATAAGATCACTTTTGAGGGAGAAGCCTACTCTGCCTGTGGACCTTAATTCCTGTGGCGTTTACTTGTTCACTTGTTTGCAGTGTGGTCTGCGATACGTGGGATCCAGTTCCCGCTGGCTCAGACGCAGAATTTTGGAACATAGAGGTCTTTCTATTAGAACTAGGTTTCCTCTTTCCAAACCACCCTTTTCTGCCATTAGGGAACACAGTTTACCACAGGACCATCCTTTCCCTGACCTGGATGTTGAGGTACTGTCTTTTTGTTCAAATACACCGGACCTTCTGATTTCAGAGTCGCTGGTTATTAAAAGGATGAAACCGGAATTGAACAACACCTCGCTGGTATTCAACTAGCTATCATGTAATTTCATAGTTAAAAAAAGTTAAGTATACTTTAGTTAAAACTTGGACAGGTTAAAAAGCACCAGTTGAGGAAATAATAGGTCTTAAAGGGTTTCCTATTTTATGTACCTTATGTAGACCGTACAAATAACCAGGTTTAGATCCTGAAGCAAATAAAGAACTATATGTGACTTCCCCAATCTTATCTCTCAGACCTCTCAGCAACCTGTTTAGTTTGTCTTCTAATTTCAAAATGTGACTCTCAATATCTACATTTAAAATCCTAAATTTTGTATTGTCAGAGAGTATTTCATTAATTTTATCTAAATAATCGCACCTATCCATTAATACAACACCCCCTACCTTTATCTGGATTGGTAATAAATATACTATTATCATTCTTAAGGTTGCGTAAAATATTGATCCTGTCTTTATTTAACTGATTGTCACCCTCTTCCGAAAAAAGTTACAAGAAATGCTTAAGCATTGTTTCTCCCAAATCAGTTTCCGATTTGTTTTCAATAATCCTTTTACTATAAGATCACTTTTGAGGGAGAAGCCTACTCTACCTGTGGACCTTAATCCCTGTTGTCGTTTACTTGTTCACTTGTTCGCAGTGTGGTCTGCTATACGTGGGATCCAGTTCCCGCTGGCTCAGACAAAGAATTTTGGAACACAGAGGTCTTTCTATTAGAATTAGGTTTCCCCTTTCCAAACCACCCTTTTCTGCCATTAGGGAACACAGTTTAGCACAAGACCATCCTTTCACTGACGTGGATTTTGAGGTACTGTCTTTTTGTTCAAATAGACTGGACCTTCTAATTTCAGAGTCGCTGGTTATTAAAAGGATGAAACCGGAATTGAACAAATCGTCTGGTATTCAACTAGCTATCGTGTAATTTCATAGTAGGCACACAATTGGGGCGTTAAATATTTTACTTTGTGAGTGGTAGTTTGTTTACATTTCACATTATTTTTATTTTCATATTTTGATGTTTGTGTTCGTTTTTAATTTTTCGTTATTTTGCGTCTCACCCTTTTAGTTTGTATTTACTGTTCGTTTTGTATATTTGGTTAGTATTTTTGCTGAAGATTTATTATGACAATTCATTTTATTTTAATTTCATTGATTCTCATCCTCGTCGTTTTTTCAGCCTGATGATGAGGTTTTATACCTCTATAGCTCGTATAATAAAGAATGTTCTTCCTGGTCTTGGCAATATTATTTATCATTAAGCTATATATATATATATTTATATATATATATATATATATATATATATATATATATATATATATATATATATATATATGTATGTGTTTTTATGTATATCTGATTATGTAAAAGTTATATATAAGCATAAGAGGTTCACTACAATATAATCGTAATTAATATAAAATGTGCATGTATTGATTTATTAAAAAGCCAGTCCTACTGCTAGTGCATTAAGCGAGATACTTAGTCATTTTCACTTCACTGTTGAATTATAAAAAAAAAGGAAGCAGATCGACTCGTGTTTGTGGAGGCTCTTCCTTTATCTCTGGGCGAACGAAGTGGGCGTGACGGTTGCTATGTTGTCTGTTTATCTTTCCTGAGTGAAAAAAGAGAGGGAACAATGCCCTAAAACTAGCTCGCCCACTGAGAGAGAGAGAGAGAGAGAGAAGCAACCGATTTTTGGACTCGGGAGCAAATGGAAACTCATCCTTGTTAATTGCTAACTTTAAGACTCCCAAATCGCGGACTATTAAGAGAATTTCCACAATTAAGTAGGGAAGGAGATGGAGTCCTTCTTTAATTGGTTGGCTCTCGTGTTCACAATTCAAACACGATGTAACGAAGAAAGATAAGAGTCAGCGTAGCTGTAGGAATGGTGACGGAATGCAGCAGGTAGCTATCGAGAGCGGTATCCAAAGTGATATCTGTAAAGAAGGCGAGGCGAGTCGACCTTGCGATGATGATGATGTAAGCCTGAGCTTAAATGTAGCTGAATCGCTGATGTAAGAGAGCGTAGTTGATAACTATACTAGGAAAAGATATAAAAGTAGAGCTCCTCAGTACTTCATAACAAACGCACGAATAACTCTCACAGATCTACAGAAAGAGCACAGACTGTACCTGAAGAGTACACGCAACCTGTATAAAGGGGGACAATGTTGATAGAAGGAAGGATGGCTAGGTTCCGTGGTTCCATGTTATCACATAGCATCGGAATGAAAGGAAGCATTAGTGACAGAAACTAAACTGGCCTTAGAAGCTCATGTTTGCGCTTAGCATACGCTGCTAACACTGTTACTTTGGAAGTGAGTGATATATTTAACTAGATAGTCTAGTAGTACTAGTCAGCAGAACTTATGTCATGACTGGCCAGCATAAAACTTCCAGTTTAGTCACATTAAGAAAGATACTTTTGAGGAAATGCTAATAGAGAGGTTTAATGGTAAATAGATATTCAGACTAGTATCATAAGCATAAATAAAAAGGCCTTGTTATATTTTTAAGTTTTGCTGTACAACTGCATGCATTATATCTCCCTAAACACGATAAAACTGGCCATTCCCATGCGCTTGGAGAAATTTGCAACTAAGGATAAAGAACGTTAACTTCGAAAGTTTCCTTCCCTAAGATTGTAAAGTTAAATTAAACTTCTTTAAGTAATCAGATTAGATTTTTCCACTTCGCATTGAGAGCCATTTTTACATGGCGACTTCTGCAAGAGGTATGCGGAGAGTAATATCGTGAGTGCAGTTATTGATAAGTAAATGGTTTTGTTAAGGCTGCGCAGTTTTCTGTGTTTTGCTGGGCAGTTACTGAAGCTATTATACTGATAATAGTCATAATCTCTTCTGTCTGCGTCTGTTGTAATTAAATTTAGATTACTTGCTTATCGTCTCAAATGGCAGTCGCCGAGTAGCTGTTTTAAGTACTACTTAATTTTAGTCGACTTTCCGTTTTTCCTCCCCCGTGCACCTCATGAGGTGCAATGTAGGCATTAGTTAAGGTTCTCTTCAGCATCCTTTCGTCGGCCCCTAGCTGCAACCCCTTTCGCTCCTTTTACCTTTCCTCCTTTCATATTCTCTGTCTTCCATCTTACTTTCCACCCTCTCCTAAACGATGGATTCATAGTGTAACTGCGAGGTTTTCCTCCTGTTACACCTTTCAGACCTTTTCTCTGCAAATTTCCGTTTCAGCGCTGAATGACCTCAGAGGTTCCAGTTCTTGGCCTTTGGCCTAAACTTTGTATTTTTTTCTATTCTCGTCTATTTCCATTTTTTCCTTTTTCGTCAACCCTCAGGATTTTCAAAATTAGATGTGGTACGTGGGAGATCTAAGATAATTACTTCATTGGATATGGAGCTCACTTGAATTCTTTAAAATGACAACATAAGAGAGGATCCAGTCAGCAAATCTCGACACTAGGGACGTGACGTACCGTCCCAAAGCTCAAGCCAAGGTAACCTCTAAAACTTAGTATATACAGGTCAATAGAGAGAATCTGAACGGGCTGGACGACGGCAATTATAAACCGTAGACTTAAGTTGCTACACCAAAAAGACTAAACGTACGATTACACACGGCGTTTTAGCATATATGGAAATTATAAAGGACTGTAACCAGACCACTTAGTCTTATTTCCCAAAGAAGCGTTTCCCAGAGAAGTCGGAAAGCTAGTCAGGAAGACCAAAGGTAACGGAGGAAAAGTGGATGGAAAAAATAATTGCAGATTTTATATATATATATATTAAAGTTGTACACGCACAGATTAAAAACTGCAACTCTATTACCTGTCTTTCTGTTCCTAATAGAGGTACATCCACCTCTTGTGTATCTTTGCCATATTTGAGCCGAACGGATAGGAAATGTGTCACTTCTGTCAGTCTTGCACCTCGTGGAAGCTTTGCGGCATCTCACGGAGTAATTGGTTATTTCTCTCTCTCTCTCTCTCTCTCTCTCTCTCTCTCTCTCTCTCTCTCTCTCTCTCTCTCTTGTCTCTGCGGTGTGTCCTCTGTCGTATTAGTGGATGGAATCTTCTCGTGGTGGATGTCCCAACTCCTTATCTCTATCCACTAAGTGATAAAGTCATTCCAAGAACGTGCCGATAGGGGGCTCTGCCTCTGTCGTGCGTATATCGTATCTAGTTAGTTAATGGTGCTGAGACGATTAATGCAGTCCCAATGGGTACTGCTGGTTTATGTTGTATGGGAGACGATCGTTCTCGTATTCGCTGCAATTAACGTTTCAGAGAATTTTCGGAAAGGGGGTATTGCGGGAAGCTTGTCCTGAATAATTAATTGATTGCCTTTGCGTCCCATCGTAGTTGAGTAGATTTCTGAAGGTTCTTTTAGAACAAGCATGTATAATTTGGGACGTCGCTAGTTATATAGAGGTGTACAAGAGTGATTATGAAATGAATGTAAATGATTTGAAAACTACTCAGAAAAATATAAGAGATGATAGACAACTATCGAAAGCTCATTATTGTTATTATTATGTTATAAAAAAAGTCAATGAAAAACAGTGGTAAAGCCAAGTAAATGTGATCCCGATTTCCTTATCGGCTAAGCGCACGAGTTACTAGACATCAGAATGGTCTCCTCTGGAAAGTTTCATTTTTTACCCCTCCGTTTTTGAAAGTGTGCTCTCACATAAACATATGATACTTATTTAATTACTATGTTCCTATTAAATGGCACCTTTTGCTTGTGTGCCTACGAGGTTAACGTATTTGGTTGAGTAGTCCTATATCAAGGGGCCCTTCGTTTGGATTATATATAATGTTAGTCCAGTGATAAACAAAATTTCTCTCTCTCTCTCTCTCTCTCTCTCTCTCTCTCTCTCTCTCTCTCTCTCTCTCTCTCTCTGTGAGATGCAGCATGCGTGTTTATAGTGACGTACACCTTATCGGAAAACTTGAGAATGGGTCTTTTGAATTCACGTTCCAGTGAGCCCCATAACCCTTCCCTATCCAAACCACACGCGGCTCTCCCAAAGCATCAAAGCTCAAGGCTTTTATTTTTCCCCTTCCTCCTCCTCCCCCCTCCTCTTCTTCTTCTTGATCTCCCCTTGGTTCCACTGTGGTCTTGTAGGATCGGGGGGCTCTGCTGGCGCTGGTACTGCTGCTGGTGGTGGTGGTGCGGCTGGTGGTGCTCTCGGCATCATATTGAGGTCTCAAGCCCCAGAGATTTATGTGGAATGTTTGTATGACTTAAGGCCAGCCGTGTTGACTTGGCGGCTCTGACGACAGTCTTATGTTCGCTTACGGATCAGCGGGTTGACACAGGGCTTCGGCACCCGGCCCTAACACTCGACACCCGAGTGTCAACGGGCTGATTTCACATGGATACACCAGATTTGCTCGCTCTCTCTCTCTCTCTCTCTCTCTCTCTCTCTCTCTCTCTCTCTCTCTCTCTGCACGGTCTTGTTTCTTCTTAATGGATGTTATTTTTCTTGTGCGGTCCTTTTGATTTGGCTTTGTTCCCTTTTTCTTAGGGTCCCTCTTTCATTTGCATCGATATCTAAAGTTTTTTTATTTTTTTATATTGGTCTGTTCTTGTCCAGTTTTCTTCATTTTTCACTTTTCCCGTTTGATGAATCACAAAATTGGCATCCCGTGGCCGTATCTTTCATGTTATATAAAACAGCGTATTGATTCGGTTGTCATATTTCCATCCAATTAAATGGAATGATTAATTATCGTGGCGGTCCCGCGCCATCTCCATTTTTCGGTGAGGGGAAGAAAATGTGCTGACTTTTCTTCCTTTTTGTCTTTGGAAATCTCGAAAGGAATTTTAATGTGATTGGAAGAAATTCTTCTACTCTGGAAATAGAAGGGCGTCATTCACATTCATCCCTTTTCCCCTACAGAACTGAAATAACTTCTTTCTAATGGGTTTGACTTATTTTTTATTGCCTTTCTTAAGGTGATTCCGTAGTTTTTAAAGTGATTCTATGCTGTTTTGTTCACCTACAAATGCGTTAATCTATCTGGAGACCCATTTTTTCAATCCATATTTTGAGGCATAGCTTTATGGGTATGAAATGTCGTTTCCTCTTTTAATTGTGTACATTTTGGGTTGGTATTAGGTTTTTAGGCTCCGGTGATGCAAGTTTCGTAAATAATTCCTTTGATTCCCAACGCCTCTCTATGTTCTTTTTTTTTTTCCTCTATACTATCGTTTGAAATTTTGGCTTGGTTATTAAGAATGACTGCTTTAAATATTTATTACTACTGCTGGTGCAGCTACTACTACTACTACTACTAATATTAATAATGGTAATATGCAGGACACATTTAATAAAATGTTTTGACTGATGTTAATACCGATTGATCAGATTTTAGGAGACGGTCTAGATTATGGTTTTTGCTGTTCTTCTCTTTTCATCTTTATGGGACGAAGAGAAAGACACATCGGGAATGTATGTGTATGTACACACATATATATACATATACATATACATATACAGAGTATATACGTATATACACATGTGTGTATAGTACAGTATACGTATATATATACACATATATATACAGAGAGAGAGAGAGAGAGAGAGAGAGAGAGAGAGAGCGCCAGCCAGCCAGCCAGCCACGAAGTTTAAAAATTGTTAGGCTGAGAGATTGTATGACTATTTGTCATGGCAGCGCTGAACCACATCATTTTTCTCTTGCCCTTGTCTGTGATAGTGTCGGTATGCTTATTAACAGCTTCCTACTAAATTATGCGGAACTTTGAAGAATCCAGAAGCAGCTTCAGAGAGTGAAGGGGCGATTCTCTCTCTCTCTCTCTCTCTCTCTCTCTCTCTCTCTCTCTCTCATTTTTTCTTTCCTTTGCCATCTTCAACAGTCTTAAGAAGCATGGGCTTTTAAGTCAGTTAAGTAAAGAGTAATATTAAGAAATGGAAATCACCTGATAGGATAGATTTTTACTGTTTTTATCTTTTACATATCCGTCTTGAGGTCTTACCTAGTAAGTTTGTTTATGTTCTCTCTCTCTCTCTCTCTCTCTCTCTCTCTCTCTCTCGGCAGTTAATAGCTCTATCTCCGTTTGTCTGTTTATTCTCTCTCTCTCTCTCTCTCTCTCTCTCTCTTGAACGTAAGAGTAGCTCCGTATTTCCTCGAGGCGCCATAAGACTTAATGCTCTTTTCCCCTTGCCTTCCTTCGGGCGCGTGGGAGTGACCTAAGAACTATTACCGAAGCTTTTAGAAATCTTGGGAAGATTCCGGTTGATGAAATATCATACACCTCGAAGCGGGGAGGAAGCGAAAAGATAAACCAACTTCCCCCGAAAGTGAAACGCCCATTTTTTTCTAAATTACTTTGGGCTACGTGCAATACCTGTTAATTAATATCCTGAATAAGTTTGGACGTTATCACGCCTTTGTCTCTCTCTCTCTCTCTCTCTCTCTCTCTCTCTCTCTCTCTCTCTCTCTCTCTCTCTCTCTCTCTCTCTCTCTCTCATTCTGTGTGATTAGACGTGGGTAAGGAAGCCTAAAGAAAGATTCGAGAGGAAAAATGATTGGAATTTCTCTCTCTCTCTCTCTCTCTCTCTCTCTCTCTCTCTCTCTATTAAATTTTCTTCTGTGATCCACCTCTGTGCACCTTGGGAAGTAGGCTTAGGAAGGCATGCATTATTTTTCGTTTTTAGGGGTGCGGGAATTTACTAGGGTGTTTGAGAAAGATAAAAAATTAATAATGATGGATAGAGTTTTAAGTTTTATGTGTGAACGAGAGAGAGAGAGAGAGAGAGAGAGAGAGAGAGAGAGAGAGAGAGAGAGAGAGAGAGAGAGAGAGAGTGATATTGTTTTATGAAGAATGTAGTGAGAAACATTGGTTGTGGATTTTATTTAAGATATTGTGAGGTAATGTATGCATGTATACACATATGTAAAAATAACTTCATGGCGAATAAGGTTATTAGTATTCATTAAGTCATATATAATGAGAAAGTTCAAATAAAACTTTATTTGTTGTGTGTCGTAGATAGATAACTGGTATTAAAAGGTTTTAAATTTATATAGTGTTATGGGTGCATTTCCTAACAAAACCAACGAGAAATGAATTCATCGGTAATAGTAATGTAGAGAGAGAGAGAGAGAGAGAGAGAGAGAGAGAGAGAGAGAGAGAGAGAGAGAGAGAGGAAAACCACATGATTAATTGAATATAACATGAAGATATTGTGTAATAACTCAGTATGACAGCGATTTCCATTACTTTATGAATGTGCAGGATAGCGTTGTCAAAGCGCAATAAAATGTCGTTGAATATTAATCGTGTTTTTCAAGGCAGTCCTTTTTAATGACGTAATACCGGCAATTCATCGTCCATTGATCGACAAATTTCATAATGCGATAGAACTCGCTATCTCTCATCTGCAGTGCCTTTATGTACTAAAAATAGTCTGCACAGTTGTTTTATATTCATCTATTAAATAATACAGTATAATCCACGATATATGTTTCTTCAGACTTAATTTATTTTAATCTAAAAACCATTCAAAAGAAAACCTACGTTTTTCTTACTTTTGTGATAAAAGTGTACGTTATTATAGCTCAGGTATCCTTAGCTACACACTGGTTAAGAATTTATAGGCACAACTCCTTATATTACCTTTTGCCTTTGACAAGGGTTCACTGTGTATAAGGATTTCTGTTGTACCCACTCGTTACATGTGTGTGTGTGAGCGTGAAAGCAAACGCGCGTCCGCTCGCGCGCACAACTGATGACCTATTTACATACCCACCCAGTGGGCCTTCCGGGCATTCTATGCAAACACATTATATATATAATATATATATATAGGCCTATATATATATATATATATATATTTGTGTGTGTGTGTTTACTAAGTGGATGATAAAGTTCGTATCTTCAAGGCGGTTACCCCTGGAATTAACAATCTTTGGTCTGAACGTATATGAAATTAAAATTGTCGTATGCCATGTAAACGACATAAAGACGAGTGCAATGACAATAATAAAACAAGTAAAAAATGCGCTGAAATGTCTTCGGCGCAGTCGAGTTTTCTGCACATCGTATAATCAAGGCCACAGAAAATAGATCTATCTTTCATTGGTCTAGGTATAATGCTGCATGAGCCGCGGCCCATGAGACTTTAACCACGGCCCGGTGGTGGCGTATCATATATCGTTGCCAGAAGCACGGTCACGGCTAACTTTAACCTTAAAATAAAAAATACTGAGGCTAGAGGACTGCAATTTGTTATGTCTGATGATTGGAGGGTGGATGATCAACATACCAATTTGCAGCCTTCTAGCCTCAGTAGTTTTTAAGATCTGAGGGCGGACAGAAAAAAGTGCTGACGGACAGACAAAGCCGGCACAATAGTTTTCTTTTGCAGAAAACTAATAAAAAGTAGCCACGAGGGAAGTACCAGAAGTAGACTTTATTGGAATGATAGAGACAGTTAACCTTTCTTCCTCTTTTTTGTTCATTTTCTTCAAAAGGTTCATTTATCTTATGAACCAAGGCAAAGGGGAGACTAATCTTCCAATTAAGCTTCATTAACACGATAGCCGGATGTGCAGAAATTAAGAACGCATCCACTTGAAGACAGAGGTACAAGGAAGGAGGTGAAATAATAACATCAAACCATTAAAAGTGAAGAAATTCAGTTCAAGCAAATGGGAAAAAATCAGACATCAGCAGCTTACAAATGTAATTTCTATAAACTCGCTTTGAAAGGGTTTAGTGAAGCCATGCAATGTATAGAAATGCCTTCCGAGGTATATGTCATTTTCCAGAAACTAGTTAACACGCACGTTCCTGACTCAGTGAAATGGTAGCTACAATTTTCAGCGGCATATGTATGAGTGGTCTCGCGTTTTTATTATTATTATTATTATTATTATTATTATTATTATTATTATTATTATTATTATTATTCCTGCCTAATGGATACTAATCTTTGTAATTAGATTCCTCGAATAGAATCCCGTGTATGTAAATCACAAACATTTACATATATATATATATATATATATATATATATATATATATATATATATATATATATATATATATATATATATATATATATATATATATATATATATATATACATACAGTATATATATATAATATATATATATATATATGATTATTATCACTTTTGTACGTGATTCATTTATCACACATTACCACAGGTGAAAAATAAGAAACGGGGTGTAGGTCCTGACCGGTTTCGACTTTATTTCCAAGCCATTGACGAAGGACTGATACAGAGTGTGAGAAGTCACAAATATATATACTACAAGAACAGTACTGACGAACATACACAACCGTTAGAGGCTCCATATCCCCACTCAG
Organism: Macrobrachium rosenbergii; assembly: GCF_040412425.1. NCBI lineage: Eukaryota > Metazoa > Arthropoda > Malacostraca > Decapoda > Palaemonidae > Macrobrachium > Macrobrachium rosenbergii. The sequence continues at coordinate 7,877,015 of NC_089746.1, read as the reverse complement.
GCCGGTGTCGAGGTAGGAGTGGCCTTTAAAACTCATTTGGCTAAAAATCACAATAGACTCTCAGGGGACATTGCTGATAAACAGACCATACTCCACCTCAGATCCTCACCTGACAGGTGTCATGGAGGCGGAGTTTGGAAACTCATTAACCTTACTACCCTCGTACTGTGTTTACAAATATGATAATCCTATTTTCATATATCTCTACTGCCTACCTTAAAGTTTAAACAATTTACAAATTTCTTTTGATATTAAAGGATCAAGTTTATACATCCCTTGACTGATATTCATATTATGGTTGTAACTTTCTTTTATGAAGCTAGATTCAATGATGTTCCTTTCCAGTGCATTATTAGAATATACAATCCTTTTGCCCCTTCCCAGTTGATAGCATGATTGTTCTCACTAACATGTACAAATATACCACTGTTCCCTTGTGCATATCTCACACATTTCTTATGTTGTTCAATTCTTTTTTTCCAGTGCTTTCCTGGTTTGGCCAATATAAAAGTTGTCACAAGACTTACACGGAATTTTATATACACACCCTTTAATATTGTCTGGGAAGTTCTTGATAAGTACATTTTTCATTGTTGTATTGTTCTTAAATGCGACATTAACACCAAAATTCTTAAGAAGATGAGGATATCTTTCATACTATTATTATAAGGCAGAACAAGCAAATTTTTTGTGTTGTAAGGTTCTTTCTGGTTTTGATACATAGTCTTTTTGCCGCTTCATATGCACTGTTTAATACACTATCAGGATATTTCAATTTTTGCCTGCATTCCTAATCTTATCTATTTCATCATCAATATATTCAGGGCTACATACCCGTAATGCTCTTAAAAACATAGATGAAAACACTGACTTTTAACCTTATTGCTTTGTCCAGAATAGAAATGCACATAGGAAGAAATGTTAGTGGGTTTTCTATAAACACTATATTTAAACCCACTACTATTTCTTCGTATGAGGACATCCAGAAACGGTAAGCACACATCATTTTCCATTTCCATCGTGAATTTAATTGATGGTACTAATTGATTTAACTTAGCAAAAAAGTTTTTTACATCTTGGTTCCCTGACCATACACAAATTATGTCGTGCATTTCTATTCTATTCTGGACAAAGCAATAAGGTTAAAAAGTCAGTGTTTTCATCTATGTTTTTAAGAGCATTACGGGTATGTAGCCCTGAATATATTGATGATGAAATAGATAAGATTAGGAATGCAGGCAAAAATTGAAATATCCTGATAGTGTATTAAACAGTGCATATGAAGGGCAAAAAGACTATGTATCAAAACCAGAAAGAACCTTACAACACAAAAAATTTGCTTGTTCTGCCTTATAATAATAGTATGAAAGATATCCTCATCTTCTTAAGAATTTTGGTGTTAATGTCGCATTTAAGAACAATACAACAATGAAAAAATGTACTTATCAAGAACTCCCCAGACAATATTAAAGGGTGTGTATATAAAATTCCGTGTAAGTCTTGTGACAACTTTTATATTGGCCAAACCGGGAAAGCACTGGAAAAAAAGAATTGAACAACATAAGAAATGTGTGAGATATGCACAAGGGAACAGTAGTATATTTGTACATGTTAGTGAGAACAATCATGCTATCAACTGGGAAGGGGCAAAAGGATTGTATATTCTAATAATGCACTGAAAGGAACATCATTGAATCTAGCTTCATAAAAGAAAGTTACAACCATAATATGAATATCAGTCAAGGGATGTATAAACTTGATCCTTTAATATCAAAAGAAATTTGTAAATTGTTTAAACTTTAAGGTAGGCAGTAGAGATATATGAAAATAGGATTATCATATTTGTAAACACAGTACGAGGGTAGTAAGGTTAATGAGTTTCCAAACCCGCCTCCATGACACCTGTCAGGTGTGGATCTGAGGTGGGGTATGGTCTGTTTATCAGCAATGTCCCCTGAGAGTCTATTGTGATTTTTAGCCAAATGAGTTTTAAAGGCCACTCCTACCTCGACACCGGCCTGAGTGGGGATATGGAGCCTCTAACGGTTGTGTATGTTCGTGGGTACTGTTCTTGTAGTATATATATTTGTGACTTCTCACACTCTGTATCAGTCCTTCGTCAATGGCTTGGAAATAAAGTCGAAAACCGGTCAGGACCTACACCTGTTTCTTATTTTTCACCTGTGGTAATGTGTGATATATATATATATATATATATATATATATATATATATATATATATATATATATATATATATATATATATATATATATATATATATATATATATATATATATATATATATATATGCTTAATACATAGCGAACGGTGATCAACACAGTCATATATGTTCCTTATTGTGATTAGAAAGGATAATTTACACCAAGTATACAGTATGACTTTTTCCTGTTTGGGATGATTTTCACTATCGAAAAATTAGATACCATTTAATTTCGAGAGACATAAAGAGGAAAGTGTATACATAAGGATTTACTGGATGAGGCTCTAGGGGCATTAACTGCAGTGAATTTTGTCAGTTCCCGGAAAAGCTCAGGTGGATTAGGTAGGCCTTTTAATTAGAGACCTAACGTAAACAAGATTTATTTACTGGATAAGCGGGATAAGCGAGAGAGAGAGAGAGAGAGAGAGAGAGAGAGAGAGAGAAACGCGCACCCAGTTCATACAAAACCCTGATTATATTATGTATATATATAATGCACTATGTATGTATATATATTTATATATGTATGTATACATTTATGTATACATATATATACATGTGTGTAATTATGTATGTATATATATATATATATATATATATATATATATATATATATATATATATAGATAGAGAGAGAGAGAGAGAGAGAGAGAGAGAGAGAGAGAGAGAGAGAGAGAGAGAGAGAGGTGGGGGATAGGTCACCTAAAACACGTTTCGTGCAGGTGGACCAGTTACACTCCTGATAACTGAGCACCGGTAGAAATCTCAGGCGCCTGTTTACGGAGATAATGTAAATATTTGCTGAAGAAGCGCCGTTGATCCATTGAGTTAACAGAATCTGCGACAGATTATGAAGTCTCGTAACTTTGGATCTTAATTACTAGCTGTTGTGTCTCTAGATGAAGATCAATAGATCAGAAGCACTAAAGATGATTGTTATTTGCTGAAGAAGTACATAGAATGAAGGAAAGCTCAGAACGTTAACAATTGTGGATCGTAATCTCGGCACTTATCGTATAAGGGTATGATCTAGAATATGCATTAGCATCTTGTCTAGTTTCTCTTGAGGTTGCCAGATGTAAATACGAACAATTGTTTTATTAAAAAATAATAAAGAAACTTTTAGCAGCATGAAAGGCACGTCTGCTTTCAAAGTATAACTAAGGGACAGATTTTTTCCTTCTTCTCGAGGTAAATATACTAAAGGCGTGACATTTTGGAAATATAAACCAAGTACACATCCTAACTGGAAATATTTTTTAAATAGGCTTGTGAGAGTAAAGGGTATAATCCTTCTGTACTTGATATAGTGTAATTATTTATAGATAGATGTGGACTAATGAATGCCTATGCCTTGATGCTTTCACAGTCTTGAGGGAAATTAGGAAATATACCAAACGGAAATGAAAAGCAAATACATTTGACGAATGAGCACTTGTCCTTTAATAAAGTCTTTCCGTTTAGAAATGCTGCCGAGGTTTACATTGATTACTTCAGGCGTCATTTAATGTGAGTGGAAGTAACCTTCAGAAGACAGACCAAAAATATATATGAATGAAAAACCCGGTAACATATGGCTATTAAGAAATGAATGTGTAATTCAGAAATGAAAAACGAAAGAACAGTAGGAGAGAAGAAGACTCGGGGAGTAACAGGAGGGAGTGGGCGAATGAGTGAAGGTTGTATCTCGACTGTGAAAGCGGTGGAGTAATCAGATTAGAAACTTGCAAAGAGAAGCGAAGTTGTGAGGTAGGAGGAGGCGGAGGTTTTGCTGTCGGAATTCCTCATCTCTGTTGCAAATTTAAAAGCATCAGCATTAGAGTCCTCATTGTAGTTAAGCCGGTAAAAATCGCTAGTTGGTCTAACTTTTGACATTCCACGCGGGCAATCAGGACCAAATGGCGTTTCGAATATTAAAGAAAACGAAAGTAAGAAACCGATTCAAGAGTTGAGAGTTTCGTTTTGGTTGATGCGCCAACGCTGCGATATTTAGAAGAGACGGAGTTTCATTCATTTTTTGTAAATTAGATCTTTTACTAAATGGATCTCCCATTTCTTTTAGGAACTGAATTTCTGAGGTGACGCCTGGAGACTATTCATATGACACACACACACACACACACACACACACACACACACACACACACACACACACCAGATGAGGATTACGTCATCCTTCCCTACTTGGAATTGTAACTTAGTTCTGTTACAAGTATTCTTGGTTTAAAATTAATTTTGATTTGATATAATCGTCCAATTTTTTTTTTTTTTTTTTCATGGGAGCATATAGGATTTATGAAGCGTATAAACTGCATATTTTTCTTGATTTTCTAATATTATTGATCAAACCACCTCATCTTTTTAAGGTACTAGCTATATTTTGATTTTTCCCTTCAGTTCATTTTTACTTTCACGCATTCTTTGTAGACTGTTCCTAAATACTGCTTTTCATTACTTTCTGGCACTTTCATTCAACACCTGTAGTTCACTTCCATCTGGAAGCATCTTGTTTCTCTGGCATTCCTGTATTCTACTACCATTGTAGAACTCCCTATGCCGTATATCGCTTGCTTTTGATTGGCCTTTACAGTTTAGCCTTATCTGTAGATGTATTTCTGTCGAGACTTTATGTAAATCCTCATTAGTAATATTTTAGTCAGCTGTGTAACACTCACGTATATATACACTTTTAAAATCATGAAAACCCCCTTCGTCTTGATTTAAGATCTATAAGTTATCAGCTGATGAAATGCGTCGCCTGATAATGATTATCCTATCAAGGGACCCCATTTTAATTTATTATGCTAATTACTTCCTCCCCTGATTTTATAGTACTCTTTTTCTTTCCTCTCAGAGTTTTTTGCAGTAACGAGTTTCTTTTTTTTTATGATGGTCTTTATCCTCTGATCTCCATTTTCTCATTTTCCGTCTTTCAGTGTATGTATGTCCTTGACGCACAATATTCCGTAGAAACCTAATCATGTTTTCTGTAGAGTGTGCAGCAGATAAAATAACGTTTGGCGTGCGAAGGCAAGGTAACACAGCCATCTTTTTCTTTTGTTTGTTCTTATCCTGAAGAAGAATAACTATCGGAAAACTCATTCGCCCTCTCAGGAGGGATCGCTTTAGGAGAAAAGAAACGACGATTGTAAGTCTCCACGAAACGATTTCAAACACTACAGATGAGGTTATCTTGAATGAAACTTGGCGAAATCCTTTACGTAATGGAGCTTGCGCGCTCGTGCGTGTCCGTGCACAGCAACAACAAGACGCACCCTTTAACTCGCAAATATTATATGCAGTAGTATGTATATATATATATATATATATATATATATATATATATATATATATATATATACATACATACATATGTATATATATATGTATGTATAATATATGTGTATATATGTAGGCATATATATATATATTATTTATAAATATATATTTTTTATTAAATTCATGCACATATATCTATCTACGTAAAAACAAACCACACTCAATGCATGTAGTAAATAATATTTATATATATATATATATATATATATATATATATATATATATATATATATATATATATATTTATACATATATATTATTTATACATATATATTTTTTATGAAATTCATGTACATGTATCTCACCTACGTAAAAACAAACCACACTCAATACACGTAGTAAATAAAATAGGAGTATGTAGCTAACATTTGGAGAATTCTTCCATTATCTCCATAAGAACGTCTTATAAATCACCATAGAGAACAGAACAGAATAGTAGAACGGATGAGGAGAAGAAAGAAAAGAGGAAGTAAAAATAAGTCAGCTGCAGCAACACATGTTGCAGGGAATTTCGGAGGGGAAGCTTGGGGGGTTAGGAGTTGGGGAGCAGGGGTGAGGGTCATCGATGGAATGGGGTTTAGGGGTGTTATTTTTAAAGCTAGTGGCTAAACCCCCTCCCCCCACCGTTCTTCCCTCTCCCACCCGTGGCCTGGGGGAGGGTGGGGGTATGGGGTCAGCCCTTCCATAATACGGCTCTCCGGCATGTGATAAATGAAAGTCTCCTCCGACCCATCCTCATAAAGAGGCGCCGCCTTTTCCTCTCGGTCGGGCGATGCCACGTTTAGCAGCACCCGGAAACATTCTTCTTTTCATTTCTTCTTTTTCTCTTATTTAGTTCTTTCCTCTTCCAGATGAGATTATGTCATTTGTCGAAGGGGAAAACGTTTTTATTTATATATATGTTTTCAAATGTTTGTCTACGGCGAACATAAAACAGAAATATCTAGCTGTAGGAGGCTCTCAGATGCCACGTTTAGCAGCACCCGGAAACGTTCTTTTTTTTTATTTCATTTTCTCTCATTCAGTTTTTTCTCTTCCAGACGAGATTATTTCATTTGTCGAAGGGGAAAACGTTTCCAAGCGTTTAATGTAATGGCAGTTGCGTGTCGTCAATAGGGTATTTAACGAGTGAGTTTCCTTGCTTCCTCAGGTTTTGGTTCGTTTTTATTCATATTTTTTTTATCATTCAAATGTTTGCTTACGGCGAAAATAAAAAGTATGTAACTGTAACAATTAGATGCCACGTTTAGCAACACCCGGAAACGATTTTTTTCTTTTATGCAGACTTTTCTATTCCAGACGAGATTGTCATTTGTCGAAGGGGAAAATGTTTCCAAACGTTTAATGGAATTGCAATTGCGTGTCGTCAATAAAGTATTTTCCAAGTGATTTTCCTTCAATCCTGTGATTTTCGTTCGTTTTTATTTATATTTTCCATTTTTCAAGCGTTTATCTAAGGCGAAAATATTGTCACCACAGGATCGGATGATAAGTTTTATAAAATCCGATTAAGACAAGGATACAGGGACTTGACTGTGCCTTCCTTTTGCCTAAAAAGAGCCAAGGATTATGGAATTCATTCAAGGCAAATCTCATTTACATGTGGACAATAGACTATTCGTGGAAATTTTTTTCCCCAAACAGATTATGTCATACGTTGAGAGGGGGAAATGTTACTTATCATTTCATGAAATCTCAGATGAGAGTGGCCAGCTGTAGAGTATTTTCTAATTTCCTGTAACGATTTTCTCTTGTATTCGCTCGTTTATTTTATATATTTTTTCTAAACGGTTGAATGGGGAAAACTCTTCAGAACATTTCATGGAATCATAGTTGGTTATGGATGACAGAGCATTCCTTTTAAACCTTCCTCTCTCCCTTTCCTCTCTTGTGTGTTTGAAAGGTATCTTTGACGACTTAGTGAGTACTTTCTTAATTCTTAATTTTTTCTTTCTCTTAAAGCAAGATTATGAGACGATATGAACACCGTCGCAGTGGTGAGGCTGAATTTCTTTGTATTGTATTTTCTTTCTCATAGTCTCTCATGGTGTTGACGCTGTTATTGTACTTTGTCGTTTTGGTAAAATTTCGGAAGCACACGCAATAGTGTTTTTGCCTGAGAAATATTTTGTCCAACAGTTTTTTGGTGTTTTGAATTATTCTTATCTGTACTTTCTTCGCAAACCGCTTGTTTCTGAGTTTTCCCTGGTATTCAGCAAATGAAACCTGTAGATTTTCATGATAAAATCATTAAAAAAATAGTTACAAAATAGGAAACTGCGTAAGAAAAACTACATTTCAGCAGGGATACACCCTAACCGAGACTTCCCTACCTAATCTAATATAGGGCATTGGGTCCTAATCTGACTGGGGTACCAGGACGACATCCTCCTCCTCCTCCTCCTCAGCGCCGTGAATTACACAGATTTGCAGAAATGAATCTTAATGATTTCAGTGCACTAATTCGTAAATATTTCCCCTTGGCATTAACTTGCGATGGTAATGACATCAAAGAAATCTGTCGTAAAACGTGCCTAAATACGTATTCCAGTATCGATAAGTTAAGAATTCGCTTTGTGTGTACTAAAGAAATTTAACCGTCTTGTTAATGTAAGGATAGTTTTAGAGTAATTTCATTGAATATTTATTTAAATACTTTGTATGCTTCTGCATTCGTGTATATATATCTATATGTGTGTGTGTGTGTGTGTATATATATATATATATATATATATATATATATATATATATATATATATATATATATATATATATATATATATATATATACTGTATATACAGTATATATATTATGTATTTTTTTTTATTTGGAAAGAAATCAGAATTTGAACACTCAACCTTGCTCCTCCTGGAGCGCCTGATTTCCCTGAGCTTATAAGCAAATGTGATTTAGGTTTTTCCATGCAGTTGCAATTCCGAGGGCAGGCGACGCCGGGGTCGAATCTGCGCTGTGTTGATAAGATTTTAAAGAGGTAAATTTATGTACATCAAATTCCGCATCCTCCGGAGATCGCGGTCCGGATCGTTTTTTCTTCTCGACAGATTGGAATCGTTCCAGCTTCCTCTTGAATTCCCATCTATACGGAGTTGATAGCTCTTTGGGCATCATCTCCGGGTTTTTCACGGGGCCTTTTTTTTTTTTTTTTTTTTCGTGGAAGGGGGTATTTGCTCTTATATCTGTCCGTCGGTATGTTCTTTGCGTCTCTATTTCTCTCTCAGATATATGTATATTTAGTATATATTTATATATATATATATATATATATATATATATATATATATATTATATATATATATATATATATATATATATATATATTATATTATATATATATATATATATATATATATATATATATATATATATATATATATATATATATATATTTCTTCTTCGTTTTAACGTATTTTTCCCATTTTCTATATGGGGTATAGCACGATGCCTTCATATCTAAGTGTTTAGTCACTTTTAGCCGTGTACTGGGTAGGTTTGTTTTGAAGAGCTGATTTCATGTAGTGACGTTCTTTTTATTATTAACAAATATGCTGTAACATTGCAGCCTTGAAGATGCAATGATTATTGCAAAACGCCGTCGGCTATAATAAACAATGTTAATGGTTCTGCCTTTGATTATATATATATATATATATATATATATATATATATATATATATATATATATATATATATATATATATATATATACATATACATATACATGTATATATGTATATGTATATACTGTATATACATATATATACTGTATATATATGTATATACATGTATATACATGTGTATATATATATACTGTATATGTATATATACACACACAAAGAGAGAGACCGAAAATTATAATATGCGTGGAGGATACCGAGGTATACAAGTCGTGAGGCATATTGGTTCAATGCAGTGACATGAATAAGTACAATGGTATTCATGAATCACAGAGAATGATAGTAAGATCCAAAATGAGGGGAGTTGTACTGTTTCCACGCACGCGTTTGTCTCGTTAACAAGATTTCCCTATCAGGAGGAAGCTATTTAAGAAAAAAAAAATCTGACAAGCTGTAAATCTGATTCAGCCCTGACAAAGAAGGCAATAAAAATGCAAAAAAGGAATTCGGAGGATATAAAACAATGTTACTTAATTGTGGTGCATTTTTTTATGTTGTCAGTGTTCGGTCAACGTGGATTCGAGATTGCTAGATGCTGTGGAGGTTGAATTAGCGTTGGGATGACAAAGTTGGTTAAGGTAAAGTATTTCAGCAAATTTAATAAGAAAAAGTAGGCTGGCACACAAAAGAATGTTGGAGAAAAGGCCGAGGTTAGAGTCAGAGAGGGCAGAGCCATTGTTACTGGTTAGTGGTGCTCCCACAGTTATAGGTAGCTGTTATTTCTAGGTATACAGGATATGTATTGAGGTAGGATATGGCAGGAGGTGCTAATTAAAGGTAAAAGCTAATGGAAATAAGAGTAGACAGAATATTCTGTAGAGTTTTTTCATTCGAAATTGCTCAAAACAGCCGGGTCTGGTTCAAGTATTGGGTTGCAATGGTGTTTTATATATATATATATATATATATATATATATATATATATATATATATATATATATATATATATATATATATATATACATACATACTGTATGGTGGCCAGTATGTAGACTCCTGGTTCTGTGATCATGGTAATTTCACTCCCGGTAAATTGAAATCCGGTTTCCTTAAACACCCGGTAATGTGACGCCCAAAATAAATAAATAAATAGCTTATTTAGGAAGCATATTTTTTTCTAAATAGCCAGGGGCAGTTACCTTATTCAGGAAATAGAAGTTACATAATTTGATGGTTTAGTAAGTTGAAGGCTTAGTTTACATATTTTTTTTCTTTTTATTTAAGTATGTAAGTACCATATAGCAGTTGCATCCGAGCTCCTGGCGGCATACAGACTTTTTATAACCATGTCTCTTCCCATTCAGAGCACCCGTGGTGGAAAGAAACTCGTAGATGACTTAAGTTACATTTACGAAGGCAGAAAACAAACGCTGATTGGCAAAAAATTTATTGGAAGTGTGAAGTGAAGAGTTGCAAAGCACGCCTGTTAATGTATGTACTGTAGGCGTGCTTTGCAACTCTTCACTTCACACGTCCGATGAAATTTTGATCATCAGCGTTTATTTTCTGCCCTCCATAAATGTATTTTAAGTCATCTACGAGTTTCTTTCCACCACGGGTGCTCTCAATGGGACAAGACATGGTTATAAAAAATGTCTGTATACCGCCAGGAGCTCGGATGCAACTGCTAAATGTTACTTACATACCTGAATATAAAAAAAAATGTAAACTAAGCCTTCAACTTACGAAACGATCAATTTATGTCATTTCCATTTCTTAAATGAGGTAATTACCCTTGGCTATGAAAAAAATGCTTCGTAAATAGGCTATTTGTTTATTTTGGTTGTCAAATTGCCGGCTGTTAACGAAACCGGATTTCAGTTTACCGGGAGTCAAAATACCGGGAGTGAAATTACCGGGATCAAAGTTCTGGGAGTCAAAAACCTAGAACCACACTGTATATATATAGTATGTGTGAGTATCTATCTTTCTTTCTTTCGTTCTTCTTTCTTAGCAAATTGGAAAATATCGTTGAATATGAAGTGAGGTATAATGCAGTACTGCGGCTACCAACAAGCATTCTTGGAGGTTGTGAAAAGTTTACCGGACTTCTGTGGGACAGAGGGGGGGCCCCGTGTTGCGGAACCCATGTGTTGTATGTATAAAATTTATCTAATTTAAAAAAAAAAATTTTCCTGGTGAACTTCTCAAAAAATAGTTAGCATATTAATATTAAAAAAAGTTACCATAAAAATCCTGTATTAGTGATTGTTTCTAAATTTAGTTCCTCGTTGGACGAGTGGGTTTCGTTCTCAGCTAGCACTCTGCTGGCCGCGAGTTCGAATCTCCGACCGACCAATGAAGAATAAGAGGAATTTATTTCTGGTGATAGAAATTCATTTCTCGCTATAATGTGGTTCGGATTCCACAATAAGCTGTAGGTCCCGTTGCTAGGTAACCAGTTGGTTCTTAGCCACGTAACATAAAGCTAATCCTTCGGGCCAGCCCTAGGAGAGATGTTAATCAGCTCAGTGGTCTGGTTAAACTAAGATATACTTTTTTTGTTTCTAAATTCATTCTCTTCCTTCTTTTAATGAAGAAAGTGTGGCGGCATGGAGTCAGAATCATTTGGATCGCAAAAAAAGCGTGGAGCCAGTGCTATAACCGTTCATATTTATTAGCGATTGCAGTAAGCGAGGTAACTGGCACAGCAGAGATGTGAAGTAGTTGGAAACGAGTCGTTTATGTTTTGATGGCCTGAAGAAAGTGCTCGTCATTTAAAGTGGGTAGTGGGAGGGAGAGTGATGGAAGAACTATTTTACATTTATAGTGTAATTAGCGGAATGATCTTACGAAATCAGATGAAAAATCAGAGTTATGTGAGGATTTTTTATAGTATTGAAATTAGACGAAAGTTCACAAAGAACAGGCCTAAAAGGTCATTAACTTCTTTACCAAGTTTTCACAAATGATGACGTGTAAAAAGAGAAAACCAGTAAACAGCGGTAAACCCAAGAAACAGATAAATACCCACAGACATCAAAACAATACGAGCCAAAAAGCTGAAGGTAATGGGGCATAACGTTTTGAAGTAGTAATACAGCCTCTATAACTTAGGAGCATCGGCACTGAATGGAGTGTAATGTTAGAGAGGATGAAGTGTAAGTAAAGCATCGGTATTTCATTTCTCCAATAGCCCGGGAAGTGTTAGTTCGGGAGATGACTGAGAGAGAATGGATTGTAACTCACCGGAGAGGCAGATTTCCTCTGAAATATGTTAGGAAGTGACAGGATGAGGATGATTGAGGAAGTAAGTGCTAAGAGCTTACCCGAGAGAAATGCGGTGATCGTTTTTATGTTTATTTGTTTGGCGAAATACTGCCTGTTTATGAATTGTACGTCACCTCGGGTCCGTTTGGGTAAGAGGATTAAGTTCACTCGTATCGATTCAAGGTCTCAAATTGAGGTCGTATTCATTTGATCATGTGCATTAATGTCCAGCATGCAAAGGTAGTGTTTTATCATGGCCCTGAGTATAAGCCACAGTGAAATGAAACACATTTATCTTTATAACGTGAATATCAATATTGAGTCAGTAAATTTTAGTAATCAACCAATTAAGATTATCATAATCATCATCACCATTAGTAAGAGAATAAAGGAAAGTCTAATAATAGCCTATGATTTTGAATATACAGAAGATAACCGACAGCATCATATGATCCTTTCATTTGAGATGCGGAACAAGAGGCCGGTGTTTGTATATTTAATAACGCCGTGTTTATTTAGTGCGTAAAGTGGGGGCCTTGAGTAAATAGTAGTACCTTGGCGGAAAATATTACCGACTCATGCAAATAGAACCGATTCAGGAAATATTTTGTGAGGGGTCAGCGTCAGATGTTTAAACCAAGCTCCTTCCTTAATGGATCTCTGTAGAATTCAGCCAGGAGTTTGTGTTGGTGTACATGCGTTTCGTTATTCGTTTCTTCGTTATATACATACATATACATATCTATAAAACATTACTCTTTTTACCTAGCAATGATTAAACTATGAAAATACTGACGACTACAGTGGGTGATACTGCAAACAATGTTATCCACTATATACATATACGGACATACATACATATATCTATATTTATGTTACATATATGTGTATATATAGTATATATATATGTATATACAGTATGTATATATAATATATATATATATATATATATATATATATATATATATATATATATTAATTTTATTTATTTATATTTTGGGTGTTCTCAACATTAAGATTTTTCTCTTACGGGAAGTGACTCCAGATTAAAAAAATAAAGCAACGCACGGGCATAAATACATTCATTCTTTTAACTAAATGAATCGTGGATGAATCCCCTGTTCAGTAAAAATTCCATTACATTAGCAACTTGCCGCAAATGCACAGAAGGCTTACCAGCTATGCAGTGAACCGTCTTTATACACTGCGCATTTTTTACTTAAATTTCTACTCTCACTCTGTACTACGAAACTATTTTTTCATTTCCCCTCTGCGTCTTTTATCTCTGTGAGCATCAGACGGATAATTTTGCGAGAGTTTTTCTGTGCATAGTGTACAGGCTTTATGAAGTATGAATGTGGCACTGGCTGTGTCGTGCTTTTTCTATTGGGGAAAGATTTTATGTTATGATCACTCGCACACGTTATATGTCTTCCTTACTTTGTTGATGAAAATGCGCGTGTCACTGTTGCAATGTGTGCCTCCCTCTCTAAATTTTTTTATTTCAGTCAGGTACACAGTAATTCATAACCATTACAAAATAATTCGAGTAAATCAAGACAGTTTTAAGAATTGGTCAGTTTGCAAAATCCTTATATATTACGCCTGCAATATTTGTTGTGTTATTTCCAGTTATTTGTGACATGGTAGAATGATGAATAGAGAGTGATTTATATGTTCCCTTTTCCCTTCTTCGTAGGGTAAATGTAATTTGACATGACACACAATAGTAGTTATCTAATTGGATAGTTGAAGCAAAGAGCATAGAAGGGCTTATGCAGAAGTTTTGTCAGAAAAGAGGAGTGTCTATGGGAACCAAAGTTGGAATGTATGCATTGGTTATTGAGTCGACTACCCTTAATGGTAGAGAAGTATATATATTGCGTGCGAATGAGAGGAAATGGGTTGAAGCTGTTGAGCAGAATGGTTCGAGTAGTTCAGGTGTGTATTTAGTTAGAATGATTGAAATGGTGAGTAGTGGAGACACACAGCAACTGTAAACAGGCTTAACGTAGGTGAGAAGATTGATGAGACTGTATCGGCGTGGATCAGTCTTATGAAATCAGTGGAAGATGACAAGTTAGTGAAAACTACATAATTCGGAAGTGTCAGAAGTAAGGGGGAGTAGAACACCTTTTTAGGAGTTGATAAATGAAGTGGAAGAGGTGTAGGAACGGAAGGTTCTAAATATCCAGGAAGCTAGAGTATGTGTGACAAATAAGAGGTGGATAGTACAGAGGACATTAGGGGTTCGACGTCTCCTTACGACGCGGCCATCATTATGGAAGTTTTCGGCTCATGTGGTTCATCCCTGATTCATAAATTTCACGATGGATACAGCAGTGAGTATTATCATTATTTTGTGTGCACATATACATATTCTTTTGGAAGGGGGTTTTGATATGTTTGTGTTTGTGTTCTGTTTTTGAAGAAGGTTGGGGTATGAGTGTGTTTATATTCTGTCTTACGGAAGAACTAGTGTGTGTGTTGGTGGTGACTGGAAGAATCTTATAAAGCCGTCCTTCAGGTAGATGCCACTTGCTTTCTTTTCCTTTTCTTTCGTGTCACTGGCTTTCAATATTTGTTCACGCTGGCACGTAGCCTTCCCCAGAAAGAAGGAGAAATAAAAAGGCAACCGCATGATACCCGCTGGCTTGTATATCTTTCTTTATTTCTCTTTATGGTTCTTGGAAGGAGAGGCGTAGAGCTGGGGCCGACGGAAATGCAGATAAGTTCATCTGGTATTCCGGAGAAGGTGAGGCTGTGTGTCGTTGCGGGGCGGTGCGGCGTGACAGGGTGGACGCGGAGGGCATAAATACCACCTCGCACCAACCATACCACACGGACCACTCGAGCGAAAGCCTACAGCTCCCAAACTGCAGTTCTGTTTACATTATGTAAGAGACCTGCATTGGCTCTGATGAAGGGGAGAGTCGGGAATGGCGCAGGGCCTTGACAGAGATAGCGAAAACAAAAGCCAGGTAGGAATGGAGTAGG
This sequence comes from Macrobrachium rosenbergii, assembly GCF_040412425.1. Classification (NCBI taxonomy): domain Eukaryota; kingdom Metazoa; phylum Arthropoda; class Malacostraca; order Decapoda; family Palaemonidae; genus Macrobrachium; species Macrobrachium rosenbergii. The sequence continues at coordinate 7,861,551 of NC_089746.1, read as the reverse complement.
CAGAGAAAAGGGAGCCGTAGCGAAAGGGGATAAAAATGAGACCCGAAATAGCAGGGGCGGGAAAAAGGGTTTTCCATGGTGAGGCCTGATGCTGCCGCTCCTGGTGCTGCTGCCAGCGCTGTGAATTTAAAAAGAGGACCCATTCAGCCAGCAGTCGTAAATCAAACGGCCTCGGAGTAATGGTGTTTTGATATAGCCATAAATGAACACATTAGGAAGAGTTACCTGCTGCTGACAAATATATTCAAGTGCTTCGTAATAAAAGTCCTTCTCTGTCGTGCGGTCTGTTGTTTTGAGATAATCGGTATAACTCGTTTCACGGGGGTTAAGGATGGAATGGCTTTTGTTTTTATTTGTATGTGGGTTGGTTTGATTTGCTTCAGTTTTTATATTTTACATTGAATACGATTATTTGCATTCACTACCAATTTACAGATGAAAAACAAAAGCCATTACGAGACACGCACATTTGTCGTGAACATCACCGAAATTAATACTTTGTCTATATATTTCAGTTAGTCCTCTTTAGGTAATATAACGAGTGAAGAATTTCTGTATGCATTCGCCCTGTGAAAAGTTCAGCACATCGTGTGAGTAATATAAAAAAATTATATTATATATATATATATATATATATATATATATATATATATATATATATCTATATATATATATATATATATATATATATATATATATATATATATAACAACGAACGAAACCAGGCAAAATAAGGAAGTTTTTTCCACTTCCACAAAAGAATGACAATGCTGACTAAGGGTGCAGTGCAAGTATAGACATAAAAGGATGAAGAGGTGTAAAAAAAATAGCAATTGTTGACGCCAGTGTCAAAAGTAAATTATAGATACTGTAAAATGTAAAATTGGGAGTGAATTTATCTTGTAAGCAGTTGTCATATTGGTATTCGTTTCAATTGTGTACGCAGTCATATACTGCATTATACGTATACACAGGCATATACATATATATACATATATACATTTATGTACATATATATATATATATATTTATATATATATATATATATATATATATATATATATATATATATATATATATATATATAGAGACACACACACACGTTTATCTCACCAATACAAAGTTATTTACCTCCCCAGGAAGTTGTTCTGCAGGAAAGTAAACACAGTGGGAAATGTTAATTAAACACAGGATCTTAGAATAAAAGATGCAGCGGAGAGGTCCTGTCTGGAGTGAATGCAATTCTTGCCCCGTGGAGTGGGTATTTTGTAGATTTGTTGAATGTGGAGGACAGAAGAAGGCGAGAGCGGAGAAGGTTAGTTTATGGTTTAAAAGGCTTGTGCAAGTGACTTTTGAGAACATAAAGAGATAGCGAATGGTTTGAAAAATAGGTGATGTAGTGACGACACTTTGCTGAAGTTGCTGACCAAGCTTTGTAAGGTATGTCTGGATGAGGGAAAAACTGTGAGCTTGGGCGAAAGTAATAGTTGTTCCATTATGTAAAGGTGAATGTGATAGATGTGACTATAAGATATAGACATAACGTCACTTAGTTCAGCAGGAACGGTGCGTGGTAGGATTGGAAAGTTAAACAGGATGGCAGATGGATTGATAGAAGAATATAATCGATAGAGAGGCATTGTGTGGGGCGTTGAAAATGTATGCTGTAGAAGATAAGTTATGGAGAGCAGTTAAAAGTTTTTACGAGAGACGTGAGGAAGTAAACAGATGTAGGCGGGAAAGTGACTGGTTTGGTGTAAAAGTTTGGTCAGAGTGTTATTTTCCTGGGCCTGTTTAATATCTTTATGGGTGGAATGATGCGAGAAGTCAGAGAAAGGATGGTAGATACAGGTTCCAAACTGTGGGATGAGAAAATTAACACTGAACGGAATGTGGAATGGGTAATGTTTGGAGATGATGCAGTGCTGAGTGTGGGTAGTGAAGAGAAGCTGCAGAAGCTAAGAGTTTGAAAATGTTTGCAAGAAGGGAAAGTTGAGAGAAAAAGTAGTTAAAAGCGGAAATGGAAACCTGGAAGATGGAATCCACTAATGTTGAGAAAGTTTTAGTGCACATTGTTCATCCATGATTCAGCAGTTACAGTGTTAACGTGGTAATGTCGATCGTGTTTTTTTTTTCTGTGGATCATTCCATTAGGGAAAACATTTAAATGTCGAAAAAATGTATGTATGTATTTATTATTATTATTATTATTATTATTATTATTATTATTATTATTATTATTATTATTATTATTATAAATAGCAGTTGGAAGCTACTGCAGTTTAGACGGCCAACATTCGAAAGAAAGAAAGGGCCGTCAGATACTTCAGCCTGTCTTGTATTCCCTCGTATACTACTTTACCATTCTAACTTTATGACTTTGTCTGGTCGGAGAGACAATTCTTTATTATTTTATTCATCGGACGACGCTTTTTATGAGCGAGGAGCCGAAGTATCAGTGACAGCATCATGAATAATGACTTCATAGAGAATGATAAAGGTTTCTTTTTTATGCTGCGCGGTCCTTCTGATGGCGTCTGCGGTGTACAGTTTGAAAAAAATTCACATGTTTACGGAATTGTTGTGGCCACTTTAGTTCGCGCTGACAAATAATTCTTGATATATGGATTGTACTGATAACAATCGGCAAATTGTGTCAGTCTAGTAGCCAGATAAAATACCAGGGTAGAGTCTAAATTTTTTGCAGTATAGAGGCCGACGGGACTGGGAAACTGATGCCAATATCTATTAGGACTGAGGGAACAAAGAGTTGAGCGTAAAAATAAAAGTGATAGACACCGGAAGCAAGAAGAAAATTCCTAATAGAAATGTGGTTAGGTCAGGTTTCAAGCATAAGAATAAAGACAGGAAGGTCTCAGAGTTATGATGGAGAAAGAGGTAATGATATATTTTTATAGGATTGGTTTATCGTAAGGTTCACACAGAATTACATCTACGTTTTAATGATATGAGAAGTAGGTAACTAGTATACTGAGTGTCTGATGTTAGGTACATCCGTTCGCCATTTGCATTATTCGAGTTTTATCGGCTTGGAACCCAGTCATTTATACTAACCAATGTAAGGGCTGTCGTATCGTTCACGACAGCACGGCAGTTACTTACATACTGCCTTAGCCACGTGCCGTAAAACAGTGCTTGGGGAGTCTATGCTTGAAATGACCAAGTCCCCACATCCGAGAGAGGCAGAGCTCGAGTAGTTCACATTACTGTCACGAGGGATCATAGTTATAGCCTGTCGATGTATTGTTATGACTGGGGCAATGGTGCGGCGTCTCTGTTGCAAACCCAGGAGTCATTAGGCTGCGCAAGTACTGTATTATGAGGAGCATTTTCGGACTTAGTGATTTTTAATTGAGGAAGGTTATATGTTAACTCTTGGAGGTAGAAAAGCAGTTACAGTGATTTGCCCATAATTATGAACGGAACGCTTTTTTTTTTTTTTCTTCATACTGAAAAGGACAGGGCCAACTCATAGACAGAATTTGGAATGGTAAGCTGGAGTTTATCACATGTGAAGAGAAAATAAGAATTTAGTGAGAATTAAGATTGGGTTTTTATGACCCGGAATTCCCATTCTTTGCCACTGTATGCTTATCCTATGCTTATCCTCTTCCATCTATTCTGCGCCCTCGTTTCGAATTAGGATTTTGCTTGGTGTGATAGCTCGGATTTCGAGATACATCGTAGGTACTAGAGCAGTATAATTCAATCATTCATTTATCTGTAAATTTACACTGACTTTTGCCTCTCGGGTAAATGACTCATCTCATTCCATAATCCGCTGATCTCGAATTCTATTCCACACTTTTACTCTTCCACTCCTCTCATTGAAACTGGACTACTGATTCACTCTTCCTTGCAGTCACAGTCATTCCTTCCCCTCTTGCACTACTCATTCCACACCCTTTCTCATTTGTAAGTTGCTTTTTTTAAGGTACCCCTTGAAGCCTTACCCCTGGGTGGAGGTGGGGGTTCATTTCTAGCGAGGCCTGCATGAATAGGCTAAATCGTTTTTCCGGTCTATTATGTATCTTATTCATGAAGAATTTATATTTCGGTAAAATATCAATATTTAACTAATTTGTTTATATAATTTGGCGTGGCAGTGATGTAATCTGATTAGAAATGCTGAATTTTACTATTTGATTTTCCTTAGAAACTAGAAGTGAATCGAGCTGGTTGAAAAATGAACATTCATCATCATCATTGGAAAAAGGACACTCGCTATAGCGTGTAGATATGTATTCATAAAAACTTGACCTCTATAAAGCTGTGAATGGCGGGCGCTTTGAGTGGTATTTACAGTGATATTTACAAACTTTCTGCTTTCGGTATCATATACAGTAGATATCTTTTGTCGTTTATAATATACGTTTAAGTATGATTAGATAATCCGAATTGACTTGATAATTATTTCCTATTTAACCTTTCTTCGTTTACTTGAAACGAGAATGAGGGCACCCTTTCATGACCTAAAAACGATATCATATTATCAGCCCTCCTACTTTCGCCATGGAATGCGCGTGGCCAGGCAATCAGCCTCATCCCATGGCCAGTCATTAATGAAAAGTTCAGCGCTTCGCGTCACCAACTTTCGGTTGTCAAGAAAAGTTGGCTGAACATGGGGATGGGGGTGGGGGGGATGTTAGACCCAGGGCGGTGTTGGTGATGAGGGTAATGATGACTATTATAGTATGATCACTTAGCTTGACAGCTGGTTAGAGGCTGCCAGTGTCCTTCGCGTCGCTTGCCTCTCTTAAAGCTGAAGAATGGATGTGAAATATGAGAGGTGTTTTTATGGTGATTATGGTGCATTTTCCAGCCCCATCTTCATGCATCGGTATAGGAAAGTAAGTGAATGTGGCTTACGTGTCATGCACCTCAATCGTTTCAATAATGAATATAATAAATTAATTAAATAACTGAATACGGGTTACAGGTATTAATGTTCAGCATATCTATTAATCAAAATGAGTGAAAATGAATGAATTATTGGTCACAGGTAATTTTCACTCCATTCGTCAGTCGGAGTATGGAATTGAATGAATGTGGCATGCCAGCAATAGCTCGGAAAGTAGCCATGAAGAGAGAGGCGTCTATCTAATAACTTAGACAGTTGCGTTGATCCCCGTGCTTTATGTTCAGAGGGCAGTGGCTAATGAGCAAAAGATTCGGGGCTTGTCATCTATTGCCTGAGCAGGCTTCAGAAGTGGATTTCAGGGAATTAATAACCTGGCACACGTAATTCTACCACGAAATTATTGCAGTTTAGGATTAGGGAAAACTCATTGTGAAGTGCATGATACACAAGCAGCTTATACACAATCCTATACTGACAGTATTCATCAAATGAATGATTTATGGAGAAAGACGTAATACACAATGATCAGATTAAAATCAGTCTTTTAAAATCAGTCTTTTGATAAGACTGTTATTGATAAATATAGGGAATAATTTTGTTTAATTTTAACATAATCGTTTGGATGTAATCACTTGAGAGTCATAAGTAATAAAATTAAAATAATTAGACGCTTGGCTCAGCAAATGTAATCCTTTTACTATGATTTAGAGTGTACCACTTTTACAACACATAGGACTGTTGGTTGCAGTTTCCAGTCTGGAAACAGGAAAAAATTATGTTGGGTGGTCTTACGATACAAAGATTCGTTACATTTATAATTGTCCAAATAACGCACAAAGATTTTTTTGAAGGCGGCAGCATTGCTTCGTAACGATGATCAAGTGACACATCGTAATCACTAAAAAGGGAATTACTTCAAAATTCTCTTTCCAATTGCAGTATATACTTTTGAAATAGTGACTTTACACACGAAAAATAATATTTTGAATGAGCCACATAACGCTAAGAGGTAATATTTTGCAGTGCCCATTGTTACATAGATATTACTCTATAAAACAAACTAAAAGTATTGTTTAATGTTAGCCACGTACAGCGAAAAAAGGCCAGAACTTAACAGTTGGAAGTGAAATATATACTGCCTGGAAAAGCCACTTGACATCCGTAGGGTAGCCTTTTTCGTGTTGGGACTTAATGTACTAGATTTAAGTCTGGTAAGGCATCCAGTTGATGAGAAAGTATAATAACTTAGGAATAGATTAATATACCTTAAAATACAAAGTTTCGTAGACAGAACGTCTTCCTATGAAGTGGTTACTAGTGATATAAGGTAAGACGTACTTTTTGAGAGTGTGTTGCACAAAACTGTCTGAAGTTCAGTGACCTGACGAAGAAACACTCACAGCTGTATTTTGCTGATTTGGGGTATAGATATAAAGTATATCGCTGAAAATCTTCATGTTCAGTTATTTTTCAGCCTCCTGCAACAGAGGAGGAGAATCAGATGCATGATCCTTAGCCTTTGTCCCAAATAGGTGTATCCATTTACTCAAAGTGCACTGTTTAGACGGAATACTTAGTTGAAGGCAGTGTCTTGGTGTACAAAATTATCCTTTATGTCAGTGTTTCAGGGAGTTTCAGTAACTTTTCCTTTCTTTCCAGTCACAATTATTGGAATTCTCAGCCTAAGGTTTGTGTTTCCTTATTTTTTGAGAAACAGGCCTACTAGCTTCCTTCTCCTTTTCCTTCGATTCTTTTGGCCTGGATTCGAGGAGGACATTAGGTTGTCCCTCCCAGTTTTAGATGCTTTTGTGTAAATTTGTTTCTCAGGTTACAATGGAAAATCCGTGAGTCGTTTTATTGTATATGCTGTTGTTAGAGACACTCACATCCTTCTGATTCAGTGGTATATGGAAGATATCAAAATCTCGTGGTTAAATTAGAGTACTTTATGCATGAATATGCAAAGCACGATATTTGGTTGTAGTTCCGTGTATATCTTTATTGAAACCCTCGTGTTAGTTTTTACAGTTTGAAGAAATATCCATAACTACGTATTTCATTATAGCATGTAGAGATATTTTAAGCCCAAATATTGCTGTATTTAGAGATACCCAGAGCCTGTTTGTTTCTTTATGTAGAGATACACATAACCTTTTGCTCCTGTAACTAAAACGAGATATCCACAGCTCACTGTTCTATTGCTGTACTGTATTCAGATATTCGAAGCCCACTGTTTTTTTTTTTAAAGAGTGTAAGTTAGTCACACGTTATTCTTTGATATTTTACCTTTTGTAAAACTATCAGTAGTTTCGTCTCACTGTCATACTTTTGGTACTTAAGTTAGAAATGTTCAAAGCCCGACAACTCGGTGTAACACTGCTTAAAGAAGTATCAGAAGCTGAACATTTTACTGGAGAATACATACGCATACTGGAGGTATGCGACTCGTAAGTATAAAGCCGTATGAATATCCTCAGCTCTGCATGTATTGGCATAAGCAATAAGATTGATATTGCTGTGTTTTGATGTTCTAGTGCCTTCATGGACATGTAGGAATCGTCCGAGATACCGATTGTTAGACGCTGCATAGGTGCTGGTCTGGTCTGAATTTTTCAGTAGTGTTGCAGCCTTCTCACTGATACGCTGCGTTGGGTTGTTACGATTGTGGATATGTATTTGAAGAAAAAGATAAAAAAAAAAAGCATCGCGTCATTCGATTTGCGAAGCGCTGATGAGATTGTTTCAATGTGAAATCTGCTACCATACGTTGTACACTGTTTAATCTTTTCACCTTACGACTCTGGTTATCAGCAAGTCTTTTACGAAGAGTTGTTAACGTTTTTCATTCCTCCTCGTCGCTGACACCATAACCGTCTATTTACCGGGTACGTAAGTCATTGCCAAAATCAGCAGTGGCTCGGTGGGTTTTTATTTGAGCGTGCCCATCCTCCCCACCTGATCTAGTAGCCGAAGTTGGGCCTTCTTGCATGATAGGCGCGAATGTTTATTATGGCCACATGCAAAAACATTATATATATATATATATATATATATATATATATATATATATATATATATATATATACATATCTATATATATATATATATATACACATATATATATATTTATATATATGTATATGTATAGTATATGTATATATACAGTGTATGTATATATATGTACATGTATATATACAGTGTATGTATATTTATGTACATGTATATATACATATAGTGTATGTTTGTATTTATATATGTGATGTGTGTGTGTGTCTGTGTTTTCTCAGTTACGCTTGTAAACGCGTATATGCCCAGACATACACACAAAGACATATGTCTGGTTTCAGCAGTGAAAAGCGGAGGCAGAAGCTAGAGATAAAGAATAAACGATTTTTCATAGTAACTCTAATGAGTGAGAATTTCGCCCAAGAAAGTGAATGCAGGAACGTAGCGGAATGAAGCCATTAAACAGTCAATTAGGAAGAGTGGTCCAAGTGAAATAACAGGTAATGATTTGCCACACAAGAGACCTACAGTTTGTTCGATCAAGAGATGGATAACAGCGTAGATGAACTGAATTAAAGGGAATGAAAGAGAATTCGTAACGGTTGAGAGAGAGAGAGAGAGAGAGAGAGAGAGAGAGAGAGAGAGAGAGAGAGAGAGAGAGAGAATCCATACTAAAGGAGAACTGCAGGGGTGCGCGACGTTGGGATAGAGAGAGACGAAGAGCTAGCTGGCTGTGGCGAGGTTAGACGAGGATCTAGGCCAGGGTCTGGGTCTGAAGGTGTGTCCTTCCCTTCGACATAAAGCAGAGCCTCTTAACATATTCGTTTCTCCTTTTGGTCTTCCTTCATTTCGTTTAAGACCGATTTCTTTATATTTTAGACTGCGCTGTTGTTAAATTTCGCCGCACGTTTTGTTATATACGGTGATGGTCTCTTTCTGTCACTCTCTCTTTCTTTCAAGTGACAGCTATTAGGATGATGGCTGCTGTATGAGATCTTTGGGTGCTTAGGCTTAAGTCTTTTGTTTAGTTCTGTGATGGCCTTCGGGGGATTGTACTTTCCGAGTAATCCAGTTTATACGGGATGCCTGCTTCAAATACAAGAAAAACAGCATATAAAAATATATATATATATATATATATATATATATATATATATATATATATATATATATATATATATATATATATATATATATATATATATTATTTTTTTTTTTTTTTTTTTTTGTATTTTCTGGATGACATATTCCTTGATGGATCTTGATATGCAGGTCAATCTGGCACCTTGTTCGCAGGAACTCTTATTTACCCTGTGTCTGTGTGCATTGCTCTAGATTTAAACTTCTGCATGTTGCTTATTTTCCATTATATTGGGATGTGAAAACGTGTATCTAGCATCATTACTATTTTGGGTCTTGTTATCTGTAGCTTTTAGCTTTTTTTATTTTCTTCCTTTGTTTGTCTCTCTCTTTACGTACTTGATTAATTTAGCATTGTGCCTTTATGAAATTTAGCATTGTGCCTTTATGAAATGTTTATAACTCATATCTATGTTCCTCGTCGTCGCTTATCAAAACATGGGTAATGTCTTATATATGTATTATAGAATACAGATTTGCAGACAGATAAATAGATGCAATCTCTATCTCTCGATTTCTGTCGAGTAAAGGGGAAATTAAAAGAAAATTAAATATTCTGGAAATTTATTAAATATCAGCAAAACTGTGGGAAAACGAAGGTATGGTTCTTGGAAAAATTGATTGCATATGTATCCTTCCCATTTCCTTTCCCTTGTAGCTCAGTATTAGATAATGCAGTAAATGACAAAAGCTGATTAAGAATAAGAGACAGGAAATTTGGTGTAGAGTCACACTGACTTCTGTCTTTTAAAATAAAACCTTTGAGGAGCTTATGAAGGTAGAGGGATAGAGCTTCCAACAAAAGTGCACTGAAATAACACTACATTTTTCACTTTGCGGTATTTCGTTCCTTACTAACATTGTCTTGTATTTTTAGTTGCTGGAAAGCTCAGGAAGATTAAACTTGGTTAAAAAGTATGTTATTATGATCCTCTTACTGTGACATTTCAGCAGTATCTTATTTTTACATTTCCAACTTATAATTTAGGGTGGATTTAGCAGACAAAAAACATGCACACACTTTTAATATATAATATATATGGCATAAATATGCATTTGAAATGTTTTCCCATCTTAATCTCTTTCCACACACACACACAAAGTCTGTTATAACTTTCGTCTGTTTCGGATTTCTTCGAGAAGTGGCGAGAATCAGCCCTGGATACAATGGGCGAGCAGAGGGGTAGACAAAATGAAAAAGTGGAGGAGTCCGCTTGTAATTTGTCACCGTTAAGAGAAAAGAGAACTCTTGCCATCAGTCTTCCCGTTAAGGTTGAGACAGATTACGGGCCCAATATTGCTTCAGCCATTTAGGTGTCTGTATTAGTGTTTGTGTGTGTGTAGATAGGTGTGGTCACGCGGGGACATTCTGCGTGTTTATATTAAATAAATTTGTTTGGTCGTTCAGTAATTTTTCGTACAGTTATTTTGGGATGAAGTTGCAGACCCCATTCCCATATCCACCCAAGCTGCCTCCATCACATTCGATTGCTTTTTTCTTATTTGTATGTTCACCAAAAATATTTAAAAATGACACATGCTTGGTTCATAATTCGTTTTTTTTTATACTGAGGTGCTATTTATTCGTATAATACCAAATATATTTGCGGAATATTAAGCTTTTACGAGAAATCGTTTCCGCTTCTGTTTCCGTTTGAAGAGCAGTTAATTCTTTGGTAGATGAGTTGTCGATATTTAAAATGTACACACTTATTAGTATTATATATTTTTTACTCTGCTGTTATTATATATCTCTATGGATGTGTATAGAAGACTCTTTTCTTTTCTCTGCAGTTATTATTTGCTGAGTCTCTCTCTCTCTCTCTCTCTCTCTCTCTCTCTCTCTCTCTCTCTCTCTCTCTCTCTCTCTCTCTCTCATTTACATTTTTGCTATTCCTGACTGCTAAAAAATCGCAAAGTAATGTGAATTTCACAGACAGGGTCATATTTAAAGAACCGCAAAAAAGAAAAAAGTTGTTCACGACCGACTTGTGCTGATTAAGGCACTCCGTAAACAAAAGCGTCGCGGTTAAAAGGCATTTCACCGAGCGTCGAAATGGCCTCTCCCGGAGAGGGAGAGAGGAAAAATTTGCTCCATTTGTGTCCGAAGTCGAACGCCGGCCTTTTCCATCACTTCTAGCACTGCTTCATTAACTATGCAAATGCTGAGACAAGACTGAGAGGAAAATGGCTGCTCTGCTCTCTGGAGTTTTCTTCAATCAAAGATAGAACCTAGAAAGAAAGAGAAAAAAATTATTCTCTTAGTTAATTTCGTATGTGCATATTTTCTCCAGAATTTTGCCTAACCTTTTTCCCTGCATAGTGAGGGAAACGGTATTGGAGATTCTTTTCTTGTTTAATCTGTTGTACTGAAGAATATAAATAGGGTCTATAGTTGCTTTCGTACGTAAACGAAAGGAAGTAGGGGAGTGAATGCAAGTCTGAACACATTTCTCCTCTTGACACAAACTGCTGCGAGTTCGGACTGGGAAAGGAGAAAGCCCTTCCTTTCGTTTCTTATCCGAATTTTCAGGGGAGTCCATTTGGAAATCTTATCCCGAAATATCAGGATATCGTGAAAATGGGACTGATTTCTTCCCCAGAAGCAAAGTTCTGCATAGAGTTTGATGGTGATGAACAAACAAAGACTATTAAGATGAGCGATATAAGCAGCACATCCAATTTACAAGAGAGAGAGAGAGAGAGAGAGTACCCTGTTTAAAGTATAAATTTGGGGAAAAAAATACATACCTTCAGCATGCAACATTAAAGATCGTGATTCCAACTTCTTACTTATTGCAAATACGTTTACGGAAGCGAAAAAACAAT
>NC_089746.1:7839694-7844694 GCF_040412425.1 Macrobrachium rosenbergii | reverse complement strand
AATTGAATGTTAGCTTTTGCTGTATGCCGAGTTACACTTCACCCTTACGATTCGCAATATTTACGTAGCTGAATCTTTTGTTTTCTTCAGTGTGCGTCATAAAGGCATATGATGATTTTGTACGAAATGTTCTTGTGATATGTTGTGGTTGTTAAGCAGCGTAATAATTACAAGTAAAGTAAATTTATTATTATTTTTTTTTTTTCGTCTATCGCAGTCATCCTATTCGACTGGGTGGTTTTTATAGTGTGGGGTTCCGGGTTGCATCCTGCCTCCTTGGGAGTCCATCACTTTTCTCACCATGTGCGCTGTTTTTAGTAGTTACTTCGTCATCTAGTTTTTCCAGATTCCTTTTCAGTGTTCTGGGGATTGTGCCTAGTGTTCCTATGATTATGGGTACAGTTTCCACTGGCATATCCTTTATCCTTATTTCTATTTTCAGGTCTTAAGACTTATCAATTTTTTTCTATTTCTTTCTCATCTACTCTGGTGTCCCATGGTATTGGGAGATAATAATAATAATACTAATAATAATAATAATAATATTATTATTATTATTATTATTATTATTATTATTATTATTATTATTATTATTATTATTATTATTATTTCTAGTTATATTTTTTCTAGTATCGATAATACGATATAGACTGCCATGACTTCTATTAATATTTATCCTTTGGCCCACTCGTCGAATATTGGTAGTGGACAGCTTTTCATTAGTAACTGAATAGAGGGACACCCAAACCTAGTGTGGATTCTTAATGGAATTAAACTTTCTTTATCTAAATCCTCATTCTTAGCAACATGGAGACCCATCCAACTAATTCAGCAAGCCGTGCCCCTTGCGATATTCAAAGAGCCAAAGTTCCGAATGGCATTAACTATCTCAAGTCCCTGGGTGGCACTCCAGCTTGTTTTGGCACCTGTTGTGTATAGATTTCGGTTTCTCCTTTGACTGAGTGGCCAGAATACCGAATTTATTTTTTGTTTTCATTTTTTATTGATTTGTTTGGCAGTTTTGGTTTGGTTTCTTAATCGTATTTAGTAATCACCATGTTTATTTATATAATTTGTTTAGATTTTGGTACATGAAGTCGTATTCTACGTTATTTTTGGAATGTCACATTTTGATTTAAGTAAAATCACTCGTATTAATTCATCAGTCACTCATATCCCATTGATAGGTAGAGCTTTATTTTATGCAAAGGAAATTTGTATCAAATATAATCCTGAAGAATATTCTAAAAAAAAGGGGAGGCACGGTTTCACTTTGCTCACTTTCATCTCGGCAATATTGGCAGATATATGTAAACAGGCGTCGCAAACACTGCTTATCGACTCCAGCTTCAACAAAGTTCCGCAAACAGGGTTTGCTTTATTAGCCAGGCTTCGAAAATTCTGATGAAGATGACGTCTTGTTTTATATAAGTATTTTCAGATGGAGAAATGTTTATTATTATTATTATTATTAAGTTGATCATCATGAAGGTATAAGCCCAAGGTTTACAAAAAGGGTTTATGGAATGGGTTACTAGCCCTATACTTATCTCCGCATTGGTTGCGAAACACCACAGTCGACTAGCCACCATGAGCTCAATTCACTGTTTGGGTCAGCAGAGCCGCAGTGGAGATTAAGCCGAATGTACCTAAGGTCCTGAAGTGTTTCGGTCCTCCCTAACCCCACCCCGCCTCTGTCTGTCTGTCTCTCTCTCTCTGTCTGTCTGTCTCTCTCTCTCTCTCTCTCTCTCTCTCTCTCTCTCTCTGACATATAGACTATATACATATGTATATAAAATATATATATATACATTATATATATATATGCATATTTAAATATATTTGTGTATATGCGTGGATATGTACACACACACACACACACACACACATATATATATATATATATATATATATATATATATATATATATATATATACACATACATACATACATACATACATACATACATACATACAAAACACACAAATGTCGTATGGAAAACGAAAAACCGAAATTAACCCCGAGCAGGGCAGAGCAGAGCAGAGCAGAGCAGAGCGCAACAGAGGAGAGCAGCCGCCGCGTCACCTAGGGATAGGAATCGTATTACTTCCGTTCCGGCTCATAAATGATGAAATGACTCATGCATGGCCGCTTTGCCTAAAATTACTTCTCTTATGAAGTTACACAATATTGGGTTCGATATGGAAGCCGTGGCACGTCATTTGGAGCGAAATGTATTCTGGAAATTTGTTTCTGCAGGATGAAATTTGTGAGAGTAAAAAAAAAAAAAATAAATAAGGATTTCAGCATGCACGAGGTTTTGTAATGGGAACTGAGTTTTAATTACATGTAAAGTTTGTAACTTTACCTGCTAAACGTGTGGAAGTGTATAGTACTGTTTTGAAATGTTTAGAAAAACAATTCAGTTGTGGATTATTTTCTGCGTTTCATTTTCTGATGGACCCAGTCACGTAGACATTTAGTTTCAGTTGTAGGTCGATGGAATTGACACTTTAAAGTTTTAAAATGTTAATGATGATGGTGCTACAAAAACTAGGACTAGAGTTTATACAAACAAGACTTTGTCCTTGAAGACCAAACAGCAAGAATTTAAACAAGCAGTAATTAAACTGCAGTGACAAGCAAGTTGAATCAAATCAGAATCCAGTCATCTCCAGTGGAATAAATTAATATCTCCAAAATAGTAACTGATCAAAATCACGATAAAATATAAAAAATCATTCGTCAACATAAGAATAAGTATTGAACTCGGTATCTTACTGAATATCTCCTTGAAAGAAGGCGCAAGGTTGCTCAGACGATAAGAAGAATAAACCTGATACAAAGACATTAATGCAGTATGAGAATCCACGCTAAAGATTGTATCCCATTACGGCAGGTACTTCATTCAGTAATAATATCCATTACAATTTTCACACAGTTCTTTCTGGTTTTTCTCTCCATCTTTCTTGGCTTCAGTAATGGAGATTTTTTTTTTTTAAGATCGTTATGTTTCATAGCCTTATGATTATACACTTCTATTGATTCCAGACAGTTTTGCAATTCAGGTCTTTTTTTACGAAAGGAGATTCTTCAGTTTCTTGATAACTTTTGTTCAGGTTATAACAAATTTCGTAAAAAAAAAAGTTTTTTTAACAGTGCTGTATACGTAAGTTAGTGCAGTTATTCATTTTCATTGAACAATAGTGTCGTAAACATCTCTAGTCTAGATAATCCAGAATTGAACATGTGAGTACAGAGCACTTCAAAAAGTTATTTACTTAGGAAAACTACGCAAAAATCCTCACTAGTGCAACGAAATACTGATTGTTCGCGAGTAAGAAATTTTCCGGAAAATGTACATTACGGAACTAGAGTCAATTTTGAATCCTTTTACTCTAAATAAATTGACTTAAAATGGCAATATTTCAGTGAGTTACGCAGATTGATTTATTGATTTTGTTATCGTTTTGCAAAATGATAAACGGGAATGCTACAATAAATTTAGATAAAAAATTACATAATTTAAGAAATTTTATACATAAAAAATCAGTAATACATAATTTCCTAGATTATGTATATATGTACATATCAAGAAGTACATTATGCACATATTTAGATTAGTATTGACCTGCAGCAACGTAGAATTATTCCTTAAAAAGTAAAATTCACAATAAACGCAAGAATGAGCATTGCTGGAAATGCCGGATACAAGAAATGCCGTGCCCTGCTCCCTCGGACCCGTCGACTTTTTGGCTGTGATTCGGGACAGAGAACATTCGGCTTCTCTCTAAGGTTGACACTTTCATCTTTTCTCCTTCTTTATTTTTCAGCGGTGAGGTGATCTCTTGCTCTTTCCTTGTCAGGTTATTTGCATGGCCACGATTTTTTTTTTTTTTTTTTTGGTGTTATGGGTTCATATTTTCGTTTCTTCCTTCGCTGAGTGAATACCACTTCTCTAATGAGTGGAAGGACTTAATAATTATTCGTATTCATAATTATGTTGTTCGTTGTCAGTGTTGTCTACCTCAGTGCTTCTTGTTGCAGACTGTATTGTCATCATTCGTATTCATGAGACTCGTCATTGTTTTTTTCCTTTTCCCTCTGTTCTTTCTATTTGATTCTCTCGCCATTGTTTTTCTCTCGTCTCCCCTAGGGAGTTTCTTCATCATTTTCCCGCTTACCCCTTTTATTTTTCCATTTGTGTTCTCATTCATTGCACACGCGTCCCCCTTCTTGACGTCACATCTTTGAAACCTGCCCAAGCGGACGTGACGAAGAATATGATATTTTCGGCTAATTTTCGTTTCATGGGATTATCGTCGTGCCTGCTAACTAAAGGAGACTTGGCTGAAAGGATGACGAGGAAAAGGCGAGGGAGAAGGAAGTTCGTGTTAGGTCGAAGGAGGAAGGAATTAGGGAGTGAAGAGAGAGAATGCTAAAGAAACTGGAAGGATCATGATGGGGAGAGGGGGGGGTGAAGAAGGAATTTCAAAACAGGTTGAGGGAGGAATGATTTTGGAAATGGAAGAGGAAAATAAAGATGGGAACTAAGAAAGGAGAGTTAGGGAATGCGGAAAGAATGCAGTAAATGACAGTTGGAAGAGTAGAGGAAGAGGAGAGTAAACCTTATAAGACATTGAATGAGTATTAGATCTCGGATAGGTAAAAAGAGAAACTTGGGAAAAAATATTAAGGAATAAGAAAATGTCCGAGAAAAATACCGGAATGCAAGAAGGTAGAAAGAAATTCATAAGGGAAAGTGGAGGGGAGGAAAATAGGGTAACACAAAAGTAATAAGTTTATTATTAGCAAGGAAGAAGGTTGGTATGGAAAAGGGAAGCGACGAAAAAGGAATAACACGGGAACGTGAAGAAAAGGAAAGGACTGAAGAATGACGGGAAATCAGTGATTGCATTTGTAGGAGAATTGTAACACTAGAAAAGGGATACAGGAAGGAAAAACTGGGGAGAGGGGGACGAAACGACGATAAGATGAA
>NC_089746.1:7787194-7827194 GCF_040412425.1 Macrobrachium rosenbergii | reverse complement strand
TGACGCTTTATGCTATAGTGAACGAACTGGTACGTTACCGCGTACCTGCTCAGACCACCAGGATTTATTTTTGTATTTTCAGTGTATTTGATTCTGTGCCGTTTTCAGCTGGCCTGCTGAAGAGCTCTGCAAATATTGCAGCATTAATGTACACTTCTTCCGAATTCTAACGTTAGAGCTGAAGATGGGGTACTCCCTCCATTACAAAATTCTCATATCGCAATTTCCCCTGAATATATTTGTTGAAAAGGAATGTGTTGGTTGATTATATGTACGACAATTCGACGGTAGGAGTGAACCTTTACCCCAAGCAATGTTTATATACCATTGAGATTAAAGTCATGGTGTCTGGAAAATTTATTTTTACTCTTTATGTCTGGGATTTTTGAGGTTGTTCATCTTTGGAGTTTTTTAAAACGATTTAATTTGTCTTGTGAATGTTTATTTACATGTATATATGGCTGTTGTGTGTATGCGAAAATAAGATAAAAAATAAAGTTCCCGAGGTAGTGCAGAGAAAAGATTAAAACCTGTGAACCTTGTTCATTTTTGAGGAATCGTTACGTAACACCCCGTAGAACGCAGAAAAAAGATATTAAGAATAGTACACATATTTACATGATATGCAATGTTGTGGTTTTTGTATTGATAGGCTTATTATATTTTTTGCGAAACCGCAGTGAATGGTATGGTAAATGAATCTCATGTCATTAAGAATGTGTAATCTCTCATTCACGTCATGTTTCCCTCAAAGATTAAGAAACAAAGAATAATTCAACGCACAGTGAAAGACTTTCTGAGCTAGTATAAAATGTCAAAGGAAAATATTTTTGGAAACAAGATATCTCAGTTCAAGACCAATAGAACAAAATTACTATGCACCTTCCACATAATGTAGTAATATTTGTTCTAAGTCAGATGCCAGCGTTCTCATGATTGCATCTTTGTTCTCATCTAATGACATTCCTGTAAAGGAATTTGCCAAAGATATGACTTTGTAGATTTTGCTTATTAATTCTAAAAAACATTAACGCTCTTGGATATATAGCATGCGCTCCCACAATGGATACATTTCATACCAAGAAGCACCAATTACCTGCACTTAATTCTACATGCTTGAGACTCTCATTTATATCTTACACATGTAATGAAGACACCTGAACACCTGTGATTGTGTTTGCACTAAGTTTTAATAACTTGATCCGTCTTACTGTACCTGCTCTTATTTTATCCTCTCTCTCTCTCTCTCTCTCTCTCTCTCTCTCTCTCTCTCTCTCTCTCTCTCTCTCTCTCTCTCTCTCTCTCTCTTTTAACCTGTTATTGTTGCCTTCATAGTCCACCCGTCTGTTATTTCTCTCTGCCCTTCTGGAGCTCCTGTGATGCTTGAAAGGCACCATTAAACATTATTATGCCATTACTGCAAAGGTCAAGACATTGTTATTCAGTGATCGTAAACTTGTTTTCACAACCGTCTAATTACCGCTATTAGTGAATGACCTAAGTTAATTGCTGTTATTCACCTGTCGTCATTGCAAAATTCTGTGTTTGCCTCTCCAGTCATGTGGGAGTTCTAAACAATTTTATTCAAAAATTTTTTGGTTGTTCAGTGTTTGCTTATTTTTGGGGTATCACTAATGCGTAGACTAAAAGATGCCATATTTTTTTACTTCTATCGAATTTGCATTGAATTTCACTTAAGGATGATTTCTAAAGGGTAGCATAGAAAGGAAGGTACTAAAGGAGAATGTAAGAATATAATTCTCTCTCTCTCTCTCTCTCTCTCTCTCTCTCTCTCTCTCTCTCTCTCTCTCTCTCTCTCTCTCTCTCTTGTAGGGGCCAAACCGTCTAGGAGCTTCACGCGATTCACTGTACGCATTACTGAAGGATGTTTGCAACGCCATTTCGGCTTCTAGCTGCACCCACCTTTTAGGGTTTCACTTTACATTCATTCCAGCTTCCTTTCTTCCACCTTGCTGTCCAACCTCTGACCGTTAATAGTGCCAGCTGTCAGATTTTCTCCTAACTTCACCTTTAGATCCTTTTACTTCATCTCATTTATTTTCTGGATCTCTTTACCATGCTGTCTGACCATGCGAACTCCATCTGAATGGCTGACAGTGCGAGGGTGTTTGGCTGTTTAGCTTAAATTTCACGATTTAATCTCTCTCTCTCTCTCTCTCTCTCTCTCTCTCTCTCTCTCTCTCTCTCTCTCTCTCTGAATAAGTATACATGTTAGCTGTGAGTTTCTCTCAGTGATGAAAATGATTTGAGTAATATTGTTGTAGTCTTTAATTAATAGGCTTAATTGGAATTTGGGATGATTTTGCAATACATCTTGTTATTCATCCAAATTTTTTTTTTCTGTCTACAAAAAATCTCATAGTTTCAAAAACTAATACTACCGGCCTGGATGATTAAAGTGACCTTCAGTTTCCGTGACTCAGTGTATCAACCTTGCAGGGTGTCCACCTTTATTGTAACCCATTGCCCTTCGCACTGGACTTGTCTCTCTCTTGTTTGTATTTATGCACGTCTGGTGTCTTGTTTTCATTGTCTGTCTCCAAAATATGTCACAGTTTCCCGTGTTTAGTGTTCGGTGATAAGCACTGTATCAACCTTGCCACTTCTCTACCTTTATTTTTTAATTTTGTCATGTACCACGAGACGCTAATGTTCTCATTGTATCCAAAGATGTTAATGATAGATTTGAATGAAAGTATGTGGATGAGTGGGCAGTGGATCGGGGAGGAGCCAAATAGATTTTGACAAGGATTCAGAATATACGGATTAAGATTTTTTGTTTCTTTTTCCGGAACATTTTACGGAAGACACTCTTTGTCGCGCAAGTCCCTGGCTAGTACTTGACGATATTCATTTAAGAGAGTAAAGCACTGTGTAATAATACTGTTCGTTGGAACGTGGTAGAAGCACAATAGAATGGTTGTCGGAGTGAATGTGGAGGCTGGAGGCCAGGCAGTGTTTTAAGAAGCGGCACGAAAAACCTGCTTCTAAGCCTACATGTAATAAGGGCGAAGACCGGTTGCTGGCCTTGGGTCAGGCGGTTAGAAAAAGACAGAGGAAGTTATATATAGGGTCAGGTTACTGGGAAACAGTCGATATGGCGCAACAACAAGGAGAAATTACCCGAATTGCCATTGGCAAACTGAAGTAGGTGTGGTTTTATATAACCAGCGCCAGGACAAATGCTGAGGAATGAAGGAGCGTTACCGGTATTTGTTTTGATCTCACTAGGATAATATAGCGTGGGAGGAGGTTTCATATCGGCGAAGTTAAATATAGAAGATAATAAGTGAGAGGCTAAATGAAGGAAGCTGTAGACTTGCTTCTTGACAGAACGGAGTTGTGCCTCGAGAAAAATCATAAATGTATAATAATAATAATAATAAAAGGCCTTTTTCCTCAGTGTAATGTAAACCAAACTAGAATCGAAAGCATTATCACTCCGAACTCTAAAGCTCCGCGATTTTCACTTCAATTTTTCTATATGAGCTTTCTATAATATTCCAGTGCTACCACATTCTCCCTCCCCCAATTAATACTCATATTGCAAAGGCACCACATTGCTTGGTAAGCAAATATCTGAACTTGTATTTCATGTGACAGGGATTTTTTCCTATCATGGTTTGAAGGGGATAACCTTACTCTCAACTTTCAGGGATTGTTCGCGTTATTGGAATCTACAAGAGGTTTTCAAAAATTATACTTGCGACATAAATTTAGGGATGATGCCAAGTCTTTTTCAAATTTTATGGTCGTAATTCGCATGTAGAGATTTTTAGCGCTCATGCAGAGAGGGCAGTTCATAATAACATTAGTGAAGGCAGTAGCAGCAGTGCTATTTGTAACGTTTGCCTCTGCTACTGCTACTGCTGCTGCTTTTCTAAGGCTTCAAGATATGAGATTTTTTTTTTATCACAGAATATTAAGAACCTAATTAGATTCTAATTTGCCATCATCTCTCGAAGGATCTTTCCTTCTTATCCCTTCTCGGCAAGATTGAATTAAAGGTAATTTGTTTAATCTCCGACCATGGCCTCAACTCCTCCCTAGATTTTCGTCCTTTCCCACGCAGCGTCTTCGCTCTTTCTTATCTCTCTCTTTTTTTTTTTAGCTTAGAAGTGTGGTTAGAAGTTAGTTGAGATTAATCCGGCCTTATGCCAGCACATGCTCTTGCCCAAAGTGCAATTAGGTGTCAGGGTTGCCACCTCTGGACTAGTTCCAACCAACCGGAACGATAAAGGAGCGTTGTTCTTTTCCTCCGCGGCCTTGTGATACCCGTCAGGCTACCAGGTGACAATAATGCTTGCTTCGCTTGATTTGCTGCCAAGCTATGGAATTCTCTCTCGCATTTTCCTTGTTTCCCATAAACTCCCCATTAGGCAGGTGTATCAGTTCCTTTGTGGCCAAGTCCCTTACCTTTTTCATTTTTCTCTTCCCATTATTATTTCTATCAGGCTTGGGCAGGGACTTCAGAATAACCTGTTCTGTTGGCTTTTTACATTACAAAAATAACCCTCATATTACTCATTACTCGGATTACGTGTGTGAATATATATATATATATATATATATATATATATATATATATATATATATATATATATATATATATATATATATATATATATATATATATATATATATATATATATATATATATATACATACATACATACATACATACATACATACATACATACATACATACTATATCTTATACATATACATACATAAAGTTAAAACTCTGTCCCTATGTTGTAAAAGCGTTTTATGCATTTGTTTCGTGACAACCTTGTTCAAAAAATCATTTCTTTATGGTATGTGTTCCATTCAGCACTTGCGTCCAGTGCGTTTGACACCGATGGTCTCTAGGGAGAAAGCAATTGATAATGAAGAAAGGACAAAAAACACATTGATGTAATATGTCATCTCCGTTTTGTATTCTGTTTCCAGAAATTACGGATCCTGACTAAAAGGAAGTCGCTTCTTTATTTTTAATTCAGTCGTTTACTCAATTTCATGTTGATCAGAGACTTGAATTTTTTAATTGTGATGAGTACGGACAGTGAAATATCTGGATTGAAAACAATAACATCCTGAATTCCTTGGCGGAGCCTAGTCTAATAAGAACTACGTCAACAGCAACAACAAGTGTAATAATAATAATAATAATAATAATAATAATAATAATATAGAAAATGACGTACTGTAGCTTCAGTATATGCGATGATAACAGCTGGAAGAAAAACGTGAGACAGTGAATAGGAGCAATTTTTGCTATTGTAAACAAGGAACACAAACTTATTGAAAGTGACGGGAAAACTTTGTAATATACTTACGCAGTATGTAGTTCATTTTGCCGTTGTTGAGATCAGTTACTTACTAGTAAATAGCTTAGAGAGAACGAAGTGATGTTGTCGTGAAGAACGGAAGGTGCAGTACTCTTAATATTTACAAAAATGGTGGGGACGAAAAACCCTTCATGCTAACAGAATTAACGCGCCGATTTGCTGAATAATGTGCATTACAGTGCCAGTTTAATAAGCGCTAGTTAATCTGGGACTTGAATGGGGTACCGAGCAAAGTTGAAATGGCAAAGAATTTGGAATTCAGGCCAGAGGCTGGCAGCTGGTAACCACAGAGTCAATTAGAGCTAATTGGCAAAACCGTGTAAAGGCCTTGAAGCCTGATAAACTGAAGGTTAATTCAGGTATTGTGTTGTCAGATCATTCGTCTGAATAACTCCTCTCTCTCTCTCCAACGAACTGGCTTTGACTGAAAAAGTTTTGTTTTGTATTCTTTCTGCTGTAATTTGTAATCTTTAATTCTGTCTTGTGTTCTTTCTGCTGTAATTTGTAATCTGTAATTCTGTCTTGTGTTCTTTCTGCTGTGATTTGTAATCTGTAATTCCGTGTTTTGTTCGTTCTGCTGTAATATGTTAACCTTCATGGAAGATTTCGGTTTTGTATCTTGCAGTAATTTTTGCAAAATCGTGCATGGACTATTACATAATTCTCAACAGCTTTTGTTATTTACTTTAGACATTCATCATCATTGAACTGAAGTTCAGTGATGATGATTTAAGTGCAACAATTTTTAGATTAATAACATAATATAATTGCACCTACTAGTATTTACATCCACTTGGCCAAGTGTGAAAGGGACCTCATACTTTATTCCATTCATTAAAAAAACAGAATATATCTAAATGCAGTGAAACTGGTTGATACTTTCAAAAGTGAGTGAGCTATTAAACATAGCACAATTTACCTGTCCAAACCATTACTAGTGTGACTTGTTCGTCCCAGCTAGTCCAAAGAAATAGTCCAGTGCTCCCAAAAATGTTGTTATCACTTTTACGTTCTATATTAAATGTTTTACCTTGTCACACACAAAAAAAGAAGTGAGAACTGAGAGGGGGATCCTAGTGCTCTTATGCAGCCCAGTTTTATAATGGCTAGATTATAGGAACTGGGGAAAACTAAAAACTTGATTATTTGTAAAGTCGTAGTTATTCATGTAATTCTGCCTAATTTACAGTATAAGTTAATTAGCAAAGGCGGTCAGTATTCGTATAACTAATTACATTAGTTAAGATCTTTTGAGCTTTGAATCTTTAGAAAAAAAAATGCTCGTATAAAAGCCGAGGAATTTTTATGATGATTTCCCATCGTTTCTCTTACATTTAAAATTTAGTGTATTTGTTACCCTCCTGTCATTCCTTACACCGTCTTCTAAGCAGGCAAACGTAGAGATCTCTGTAACATCTTTTAGAAATGGTTTATTTGAGATGGCAATAACAGTAACTATAAATGTAATATAATTATCGGCGAAAGGTTGATATGATATGTAATAAATTAGAATAGGGGGCACAATAAATTAATGTTTATGCCATTTATTGAGATACGAGAGGGTGCACAGCGAATGAAGGGATCCAGTCGCCGCGGAGTGATTGCTTTGGTCATTTCACGAAGCCATTAATGTCGTCTGTCTCCATGATTTTTATATAACGTGGCAAAATTAGAAAATACTAAATTATTTTATTATTATTATTATTATTATTATTATTATTATTATTATTATTATTAAAAAATACTCATAGTAGCATGAGTCTTAAAATGCAGAGGCAAATCCAGTTATGTATATCTTTAAATATATGTACATATATTTAAAGATAAATTAATATAGATAGCTTTTGGGAACTTGTTCGGTTCCTCTTTTCAATCTCAGATAGATTGAAAAGGGGAACCGAACAAGTTCCCGAAAGCTATCTATATTGATTTATCTTTAAATATATGTACATACACATAACTGTGGATTTGCTTCTCCATTATTATTATTATTATTATTATTATTATTATTATTATTATTATTATTATTATTATTATTAGTGTTGGTGGTGATAACAGCAGCAGCAATAGTAGTAGTAATAGTAATAGTAGTAGTAGAAGAATTAGTAGTAGTAGCAGTGGTAGTAATATATGGGAATACTCTTTCAGAAAATTTGTTCAGATTTACGTCGAGACCAAAATGATAAAATGGGCTTTGTCTAGCCTTGGTAAATGGCTATTTGGCAGTAGCATGGTCACTATATTTTCTGCAGTAATCATCTATGTTATGTTTGTCATCCTCTTCATCTTCTCCATTCCCAACTTGGTGGTGTTCCTTGGGCTCTAATTGAATAGCTATTCTTTTCCTATTCATTATCAGAGAATCTCTTGTGTCTACATCTTCTGTTTATTCTTTCGTTGTTTATTCAGCATTCACATTTTTACTATTGTCTCCTTCGCTTGGCCATCTTGTTTTTTTATTCATATTCATTCTTTCGTTTCTATTGTTTTTTCACATATAAAAGGTATAAATTTAGTTCTTGAATATCTCCAAAAGAAAAAAAGGACAATTTCTCCATATTTCTTTGCATGGAGGCCCATGTAATTCTCCCTGTTCAAACTTTCTTTTTATTTCCTGCTACTAAAGAATTACATTGGCCCTACCTGGCCTTATTGGAGATACTGCTCTTATGTTTCAGCTGGACCCACCTGCTAAAATGTTATGTTTTTCATGCTGTCATATTCAGGGTGTTTCTTCCTATATTTCCCTTCTAAATAGGATTGAGTCTATTGCAATGCATGCAATCAGTGAGTGGGCGTAACCCGTCTGTATATCTTTTCTCTTTTATACTGACTTTCTGTCCTGGTTCAGCTCCTTTGTCATACCACATCCTCGGGTGTTTTAATAAGAAATCATTTGTTTGTTCCCTTTCCTTTACTACCAAGCTTTGGAATTCTTTCCCCTCATTAGTTTTCTCGATTCGCGTTTTTCGTTTTTCTTTATGCCTGGGTTATTAAAGGGCTTTGATATGGTATACCATTGAGTGTGTGTATTGTTGATATGTGTTGAGTGTAATTTTGAATATATTGAAAACCCCTTGGCCTATTCATTCTTGTCCCAGCAGAATCCCATATTTAAAAATCGGTTACCATGGTTGACCACCTGAGTTGTAGGGTATTAGCAACATTATTAATCAAAGGAGTCTTGTAGTTGAGGCATTATGGTAATATTTTTCTTTTCTTTTCTTTGCAGCTCAAAGGAAGCGGAACCCAGCAGTGCCTACCATAAGACACAAATAGAAGGGTCGTTCTCTCTCCCCCCTCTGTGCCAGATGACTATGAAGTTGAACACATTGCACATCTTTGTCCTGTGGATGTTGCGCTAGAATGAGATGATGGAATCATGATGTATTTGATAAGGCACAAAAGGGAATGATGATACTTGGCGAAGGAAAGGCCCAAGTATCTGGTGTGATCGGATAAACAAGTGTGCCGGATTTGAAGTGGGGAAATTTAGCACAAAGACCAGAATAATAATGGTTTGCTATTACGAAAGGGGTGAAATTGAGTGAAGAAAGGAAAACTTAGAAGTTTAATTAGGTTATAGTTCACAGGTGAAGGAACACAATTCAAAATGTCCAGAACGAGCCGAGAAGACGTGGACAACGACTTCCTGGGCGTGCTAGTGATCCACCGTGTGTGTGACCCCTTCGCAAATAGCAGCGGCGACGCATCTGAGCAGACGTAATGCCTCCCGGAGCTAAGATTAGGGACTCGTTCGTCGTTGCTCGAAGTGCCTCTTGGCCGAAGAAAGGTCCTTTGTGAGTGCGAGAATTGGTTAGGAATTTAGCAGTTGTCGTCGTCGTTATTATTGTTGTTATTGTCATTATTGATTACATTCCTCCCCCGCCCCTCTGCCTCATTACTCCTCCCCCTCCTGCTCTCCCTCGTTCTAGATCCCGCTGGATTCAGTGCCACATGCTTGAGAGTATCTCAGTGCCAATCAGTAAACTTCCTTTTTACAGTTTTTCCATGAGCCGTAGCTAACGATCGATATGTGAATAGTTAGATTTTACCTATTCTTTATTGCTCGATTGTACAGATCCACGTCATCTCTTGATGATTTTCACAATGCGTTCTTCAATAAAGATAAGTGAAGAGATTGGGATGTATGTGTTCTGTAGATTATCTTTATAAAAAAAGACAGTTTTCTTTCGACGGCCTCCTATCAGAAGGTAGATCATAAAAGTAGTCTATCTTCCCGTTTTATACAT
Organism: Macrobrachium rosenbergii; assembly: GCF_040412425.1. Classification (NCBI taxonomy): domain Eukaryota; kingdom Metazoa; phylum Arthropoda; class Malacostraca; order Decapoda; family Palaemonidae; genus Macrobrachium; species Macrobrachium rosenbergii. The sequence continues at coordinate 7,817,569 of NC_089746.1, read as the reverse complement.
CAGCTGATCATATTGTTTGATGAATCCCCTCTTGGGATTGAGTGTCCATCGTAGTCAATTCCCCAAATGCATCCCTTGAGAAGGACCGGGTCAGACTTCGCAGAATTGTCAACGGCATTACCCACAACGATGGAGAATTCGTCGTCGCCGTCTGTTCGTGAGTGAGAGATCCAAGCGAAGGAGCGAAGAGGAAGCCACCATGTTAGGCGGAGGACCCGCCAGGGCGCGCAGGGCGCCCCTGCAACGCTCTGACACGGCGCCGGAGGAGCTGGAACTCGAGCGTCGCCTGGAGGCAGAATGGAGGCGGAGGTCGCTGGCCCGAGCCAACTCGGCCGACCGCCCCTCTTCGGCCGCGCCGCCCCGCACTGCCTACACCCTTCCCGCGGCCTTCCCAGGTAAGACGCGCCTCCCACGACTTTCATAGGTCATGATGAATGCGATTTCGGTACGATGCAATAGCTCATTCATGGAGACCGGTTTTCGACATCATGCCATCTCAAAAGCACTGTCAAAAAAAGTTTTAACAAGTTTTTTTTTTATTAAACTATATAATGAAGTCGAACAAAGATGAATTAAATTTTCTACAGAGACCAAATGAGTTTAGAAATGTCATATTTTTCATATTAGACAGATATTTTTACAGACACTCTCTGGAAACATTTTCTTACTTTCCTCCGTAGTAAAGCTTCTTAGGTTAATTTTGGTATAATGACCAAATACTCTCATTGGGTCTCTTGTATATATTATTATATGTTTACATATTAAGATATGTAGAAATTTTTTAATACACTTGCAGATGTGTAAACATGCACAAACACATTATACACATATGTGTATACACATATATATATATATATATATATATATATATATATATATATATATATATATATATATATATATATATATATATATATATATATATATATATATATATACATACATACATATTTAATAGGAAGTTTTTGCTAGATTTTACTTCACGTATTTAATACCTTCTTTCAGACCTATGTATTTTGTTTTGAAAAAGTCAGTTCAGCTGCCTTTTATTAGACGAACAAAAATACTCATTTCGCTTGTTAGTCAAACACAATTCTCTGCAAATGCATTTTGATTCTTGTACAGTAATTCCCGTTCATGGTGATGTCAGCCATCTTTAAGTGCCAAGTGTTACGATTCGTACCCAAATCGCATTCATTCTACTTTGATGATAATAATTAGCCTCCTTTATCTCTTTTATCCGTAGAGAGAAAAGAAAACAATTGTCGTATAACCATTAGTTCTGTTGTAACATTAAGTAACTTGTAGAATAATAATGTATTCCCTCCCATCCCCTTTTATAGATTCATTCAACAGTTCAAAAACAGGTCAGTAATTCTGTCTGTGTCGTCAGCTGTCCTTTTCATATTGATTCTTTTAAGACATACTTTAAACAATTTGATGTTTAAATCAGCCAGTTCGGCTCCTAAGTTCAGATTACCAGATGCATTTAATCTAAATATAACTGAAACTGCCATTAACATGTCATAAAAGTTGTTCTACTTCTGAAAACTTTCATTGTTGTAAAAAAACGACTTAAATTGATTCATTAACACAATGAATGTTTTAAATCCACGCTGTAATCAAGAGTATTTTGATTTATGGTTATGTGTGCTCGATATTGTCTTTCCATCCTTTCCTTGAAACCTTGTACAACCAATTTTAACGTCCCTCTTTTTCAACCAAGGGTCAAAATTTTACCAGAGGTTCATTTTAGATTTTTTCCCATATTTTTTAGGCTAAATTTTCCGAGGTAATGATATTAGCATTTCGCAAAACTGTGTTGATGTGTTACTTTTTTTGCCGTTCTTACTGGTACAGATGCCATATAGAATTATGCTTCCTCAGGTAGTATATTACAAATACAGTGCAGTTATGTTTGTCAAAGTGTTAGCGTCTTAATTGAAGGTAAGGTATTGTGTTTTTCAAGGATCTCTGAACATTAAGAAAATGCTATAGTTGAAACCAGTGTTGCTGAAGTCTGTGGGGAGTATAAACTGCAACACTGATTGTATTTCAGTCGTAACATGCCATTATTATGACAATAGTCACATGTAATGCCCTCATTGTATCACAGTCATAACCAGTGATGACTATCATCACATCATATTTTTCACTCCTAATACCTTCAATGTGTCAAAGCCATCACCCATAGTCTTCACATGTAGTGCCCTCATAGTAGCCAAGCCATCACAAATGATGCCCTCACTGCGTCATACTTAGCTCACACTGCCCTCATTGTATCACATCCGTCACCTGTAATGCACCGTTGTCTCTCGGCTGCAACTTACAACACATCGGTTTTATCACAATCATCGTCTCATTCTTCGCGTGGAACGCCTCATCATATTCATTCTTCACAGTAACTCCCTCATTTTCTTTCATGTCACACCTTCATTGTTTTTCAGTCATCGACTGTAATACCCCTCATAATATCAGTCAGCATCTGTAGCACCCACGTTTGATCCGAGTCATCATCCTGAACGCCACCATTGTATTTATGTGAGGCGGATCGCAACAATTTGCGGGAAAATAATTCCTGCGAAACATTATTCATTCACGAAAGCTCATTTATTAGCCACCGGATTATCCTGAAATGTTTGTGGTAAGATGATTTAATTATTTTCTGAGTGAAGGCTTTTTATTTGTTTTATATAATTATATTTTTCAGCCGATGCAAGCCTTAGTAGGTATTATTCAATCTGCGTTAGATATCATGAACATTGCCAGATAATCATTTTTACTTTGTTTATGGATTTCCAGGCTTGATGCTTTTTACGAACGTTTTCTTAATTTGGAGGTCATTCAGAGAATGGTGAATTAACTGCTTGCTTGGTCATGTAAGAGAGAGAGAGAGAGAGAGAGAGAGAGAGAGAGAGAGAGAGAGAGAGAGAGAGAGAGAGAGAGAGGACGGTAGCAGCCGAAGTCCCAGAGAGAATTCACGTTGATTAATCTAGTTATGTAATTTTTTCTGTTGCCATTAATGAACTGAATTTCAGTCTGGAAGCATAGAACTGGCATTCGAAATTACGATCTCTCTCTCTCGCTATCGAAGTGGTGCTTGATGTGGATAATTATATATATACAGTATATGTATGTATATATATATATATATATATATATATATATATATATATATATATATATATATATATATATATGTATGCGCATTTATGTATACACACACCACACACACACACACACACACACACACACACATATATATATATATATATATATATATATATATATATATATATATATATATATATATATGTGAGAGAGAGAGAGATCAATTGTATTTTTGCTGATGATGATCCTTCAAATTCAGAATTGAGTGTAAACGCAAAGGGTATAAAACTTTATCCGCATTGTCCCCTTTTAATGCCTTCACTTGACGTAAAGAAAAGTTCGCTCAACGAGGCCTTCATATATATATATATATATATATATATATATATATATATATATATATATATATATATATATATATATATATATATATATATATATATATATATATATATAGATTGATAGATATAATGGCTTCCAACCCCGTGCGACAGAAACGTATCCCCACCCTCCCTTTTCACAGTTCTCATCTCTTCCGACTCTTCTGGTGCTCACAGGAGCCCAGCTAGTGCTATCGCGTACTATTCTCCACGGGGAGGTGCGAAGGACATGTCCAGACCATCTCTTTCTCCCTCTTAATATCATCTTATCAGCATTTGGAACTTCCTCAAATTCCGTGATGATAGACTGTCATTTCTTATTCTATCGTGCCATCATACTCTCAAGTTTTCTTCGTAAGGTACAGACATGGTTCATGTCTGTACAGGTCTTACTCGACTAATTTATATCATTTTGCATGTATTTCTTGAACAAGTAGTCGATTGATGAGGCGGTGGGGAAACGAATGTATTTTGTACATTACTTTCTTCATGAAGAGAGTAGTCATTAGTTCTCAGTGTAAGAAATTGTATGGTCTACTATTAGCCCCCGATGGCTAAGAGGATTAGGCCCGGATAGATAAAAAGATTAGGCCCCGGTGGCTCAAAACGAAAAGAACAAAGTATATGTGTATATGTTGTAGTTTCCTACACGTGCATAATTTTTTTTCCTTTTCATGTGTTAAAAATCTATATTATGCTGTCGTTCCCTTCACATGCATAACTAATTCCCTTTCACATATTAAAAATCTTCGTTATTTATGATATCCAGAAATAAATGTTGCGGTTGTTGTTCTATCTATCCAAGTTTTGAGAATAAAACCGTTGATTTTGTACTTCCTCAGTACATCATATCTTGCATGAGTATGCAGCATCTGGTACAGTTATAAGCATTATCTAAGAGTATAATTCTCAGTTCCCGACTAAGTCCTCGCTCACACAAAATAATTGATAATTGAACTGCGACGTCTCCCATCACCTCAAGATGTCCTCGTGCATACTTTTCATACGTCAAAACAAAACCTTAAACATTTCGGTGTTGGTGATATTTTAGGATGCTATGAGTTCTTTTATCAAAATTCTCTTCTTCACAGCTGCCAGCATGCCATAAATTTTCTTTTTCCAAACGTTACATGACTGCACATATTAACTTCTTGCACTGAGCGAATAAACTTATCTTCGCAGGTGGCTAAGCAAATACCAGGGAGTAGCTGAAAGGTCGGCTCGCAAATAAATTTTTCGGTTTTCTTAATGGCTTCCAAGATAGTGCTACACTTTCAAAGATGGAATCCCTCCAGCTCAGGATATAGGAAAGGCATCAGCCGTGAAGATATATTTTTGATCTTAGTCTGTCTCATTCTGAGACTTTTACAGGAAGCATCGGACTGTAAGGAAAATCATCTTGTATTCACTTTTGATTGTTGAGGTTCCCTGGTATCCCAGAAATATACAGCAAGGCTGAAATGTGCTTGAGTGTAGAAATCCGTTTTCCCCATATTTTTAAAGGCATTTTCCTTTGATGTGTTATAAACGTCCGTTTCTTGTGAGGCTTCTGCAAATCCTCTTTCAGCTAGGGGAACAAAGAGAATTTTCTTAAAAGAGGAATGGGCTAAGAACCGACTGATGCAGTGCTTTACAAACAGGTCAAAGAGCTGTATAAGGGTCGCGTAGGACTAGTTGTCTTTCGTCGGAGTAAGGTAAATGCTAAATAAAAGAAAACATGACATTGTATTTGCAGATTAATTCTGCTACACATTCAGTTGCCTTCATCCATCTTTTTTATATCTGAATAAACAATTCCTTTTCCTCATGTATTACAGAGTTATATGGAAAGGAATAGGCCCACGTTAGATATAACATTTTTATTCAGACAGAAATTGCACCTCTACCTAGATTCCTTGTTATCGAGACGATAGACCATACCAACCGCTATTGAAGAAGTGGTTTGCAGATTCTTGATGAATTTTGATGTCAGATTTGAGGTCAGGAATTCACTTCTCCGTAAAGTTTTCAGTGATGTCTTCCAAAACAATTCGGAAAGTATGTTATGAGCCAAAGATCTGTCGTGATTAATTTTGGTTCGTAAGTTAATATTTGGATAGAATAATGCAAGTTAATATTTGGATAGAATAATGCTAGCTTCTCAGTTGGATGAGGCTCTGATATTCAAAAGAATGGGTGCGAAAAAACGTATTTTGAATTATTAAAATAAAAAAAAGGACGGGCAGACCCTTTGCCCATTTTTAATGACAATTCTTTATTTCAGGATCTGTTAATTCTATAGTTTTTGGACTTTCTGTCCAGAAGTTAACACAAATAAATCAAAGAGATAAAATGATGTTTATTACTATACAGAGATATTGACAGACAAACAAAGTATTATATGTTTGAGCATAACCTCCTTGCCATAGTAATAATGTAGGGGAAACTTGGGAAATGAAAAAGATCGTTTCCTTCTTTAACTTCATACTGACAAATCCGGCTGCGTTTCTCATTCGCCTAAACTTTCCCCATTGAGGAAATACTTGAGATCCCTGATAATCTAGATTTACTAGCAGGTTAATAGTCAGAAAATTAGTCCGCAGTTCTGATGCTATTTGTAACAGAGAGAGAGAGAGAGAGAGAGAGAGACATAGAGAGAGAGAGTAGGGCTGTTTAACAGACAGCGTGACTTCAGTTAGTACAGTGAATAAATGAACAATGGTTAGGTTGAAAACAAAACCAGGCAAATTTGGTATATTTCATCTTAATGACAAGTACTCCGGTACCGACAAAAAATAGTGTCATGTTTAAAAAAAAATTATACATGTATATGGCCATGATAGTCAGCTCAGTGGTCTGGTTAAACTATGTTAATAATAATAATATACATTTATATATAATGTAAGAGAGAGAGAGATAAGAGAGAGAGAGAGAGAGAGAGAGAGAGAGAGAGAGAGAGAGAGAACCTCGGGCAATTATGCAAGTAATTCATTGGGACATCATTATGATAAGCAGTGTTCTTTAATGTTGAATGTTAATGTTACACTGAGTGTGTTAGACTACACGGGTGCAGGAATTTCCCCAAAAATATGGTGATTATTACAGTTGCTGCCCAAAATTTGTGTTCATTGTCGTTGGGTGATGTGGGCTGTCTCTTGCTTTCTCTTTCAGTTGCTAGCTTGTGCACCACTCAATTTTGGCAACCTTTTCTCTGCAAGAGGTTATATAACTACCTTTCTGAAAATCTGCAACTGTAATATAGTAAATACGGGACGCAGAAATACAAAGATTTAGTCATATGTTTGTATAATTTTTACGTTGGATATGTGCATGTATATATATGTTTATATATACATAATGTATATAAAGTTTTATATATACATAATATATATATATATATATATATATATATATATATATATATATATATATATATATATATATATATATATATATATATATATATATATATATATATATATATATATATATATATATATATATATATATATATATTAAAAACATCCGTGTGCGCTGAAAAATCCCTCCGTTCGGAAATGGGTTTGTTACATGAACCGAAAAGAAATTGTTCCTGAGGAAGAAATCGGTTAGTTTTTTGCCTCGGGGACAATTTTTTTCGGTCTGCAAAGCATCGTCATTTCCGAAAATAAATATTTTACTTGGGTTTCGTATGATATGGGTCTCTGTTCTTTGTGGGACGTCAGAATTTAATTAGGAGTCATTGATAAGTGTATTTTTTTTTCTTGCTACATTTGTTTTGGTTGGTTTGGCGAAGTGACAAATTGATGACATATCTGGTTTTTCATCGAGGTGTTTTAGGAACATGGCAGAAACCAAGAGGCGTAATTTATAGTTCTTCACAGACATTATATCTTATGAGTTATTAGTTGTTTATTAAGAAAATGAAGTTTGGTTTCTGATGCGAAGATGGTTTGTCAGATCTGGTCTCCGATATTTCTAATCTAGTAGAAAGTAACTCCAAAATTTATTTAAAAAGGTGAAAACAGAAGGACTATGAGACAGTAGATATAGAATCATTGTAATGATTAAAGAAAGGTACGTCCGTCGTCGTATTAAGGATCAGTGTTATTTCTCCCTTTACGTTCTTTCAATTTAACCCCCAAAAATCTACGTGGCATTATTGCATTCCCTTGGAATGGTTCTTTCGTTTTCTATTCCTTTATATCATTGTATTTTTTTCCCAATCCCCTCACGGACCTTTATAAAACTCTCGGCTGTATGAATACAAGAGGCTCAGTTCTAAACTTTATTTGTATCATAGTCACAATTCTCTGAACATAAATATGATATTTTTCCAATTCCCTGTGTTCTTTCCTTCGGCTCTCAGAAAGTAAATTGAGGTAGGGTTGCTGTCCTCAAGACCTTATTCACCCAGAATGCAAGCCGCCACAGACGCACACACACACACACGTGTGTGTGTGTGTATATGTATGTATGTGTATATATATTTATAGTATATACATAATATATATACATGTATTTATTTATTTGTGTAGTATATTTTACATATACGTACATGGGCACACACAGACGCTCACACATGTATATGTATTTATTTTGCAAGTACGCAACATGGGGGAGAAATAAAAACGTTAAATGAGAGTAATTTTCGTGGAGCTGTTAAACATTTTCGAAGCACACTGAACGTCGTGTATTTTGATCATCCTTGGGTCTTCCATTTTCCAAAGAATTTCTCCATTAATGTACTAAGTTGTAAGAAAGGACTTATAATGTTACCCTTCTCTCCACCCCCACCCCCTTTTTCTTAACAACCAGTTATCGAATTTTTTTATTGTTTTATTAAGTTGAATCGTTTACGACTCAAGTTTTATACTTATGAGAAGAGATTTGCAAGGTTGTTTTAAGTTTTATACTATACAGCATTCTTGTGCAAATGGATTGTCTATGTTTAATGTACCGTGAAAATGTGTGACAGTTATAAGTAAATAATCGGTATGTTAGGCTATATTTTCTCCTGTATGGGGAATGGAATTAAAACGTCACGTTAAAATCTACTGATTATTTTGCACCTCTATATATATATATATATATATATATATATATATATATATATATATATATATATATATATATATATATATATATATATATATATATATATATATATGGATATGTATATATTTATATTTATATATATATATGTATATGTATATATATATATATATATATATATACAGTATATATATATATATATATAATATATATATATATATATATATATATATATATATATATATATATATATATATATAGTTAATTTGATTGAATTCCAATTTCTGTTAATTTCTATTGAAAAATTTCTCAATGACTTTGATATCAGGATTTAAATCCTTTGGTTATGGAACCCCTAGATTAAAAAAAAAAAAACATACATCTGAAAAATCCGTTCGTAAATAAAGTGTGTTGCTATGCATTTTCGTATGACGCAGAATTTGTTCCGAGTGCCCAGTTAAATTTTTATATTCACGACTTGCACTTTTATAATGTCACAACATTATTTGCATATCTTCACTGATGCTTTTATGATGTCGGGCCAGATTTGCATATCGTATTTGGCAGTTTCATGAACACCAGATACGCTCACTTATTTTAGGGAACCCTTATTTGAAGTAAAATGTAAATATTTATATTTCTTCGATCGCATTTGTAAATGTAATTTTTTTTTTAACAATTTTGTTCTTGACTTATAATTGCTAGCCATGTTATGAAGTTCACTAATTACAAATGTACATGCATTTATTTGTTTGTGGACCATAGCTCATGGTAGACTGTCAGCTGTTGGTCACATTGAAGATAAAATACCTGCCTCTTTAAATTAGCATGTTTTCTTGATCATAAAACCTCTGTGATCACATGCACACATATTTCATTTTTAATAGTGTAATGACTAATACATGTATACATTATTAACTGTACTGTTTTTATATAATATTCTTAAATATGTACCTGATCACCTCCCCCCCTTAAATACTTGTATTATAAAAACATTTCACAAAGCAAAGATGTAGTGAATATAAACACTATTGTAAAGTGTGTATAGTGTTCAGTTATCGAACTGGATTATATGGGAACAAAGTTGAGGGATCCTAAAGGAGATTTATTCATCGTATCCACAACTCAGTTCAGGACTTTCGTGGGCCTCTTTGGTGATGTCTTCACTGAAAAAGGTGCATGAAGCCCTGGGAGTTTTTGTGGTACTACACTAAGTAAGTTGAGTATATCTTAGTTTAACCAGACCACTGAGCTGATTAACAGCTCTCCTAGAGAGGGCTGGCCCGAAGGATTAGACTTATTTTACGTGGCTAAGAACCAACTGGTTACCTAGCAACGGGACCTACAGCTTATTGTGGAATCCGAACCACATTATGACGAGAAATGAATTTCTATCACCAGAAATAAATTCCTCTGATTCTTCATTGGCCGGTCGGAGAGTCGAACGGTGGGCCAACAGCGTGCTAGCCGAGAGCTCTACCCACCCCGCCAATGAAGAACTTTGTGCTGCTACAAATAAGTAACGTTTAGGCTTCCACAACCTTCTTTCATGAAATGTAAAGCTTATGAGGTAAAAATGGAGGCAAATCGTGAGTTAGTGTTCACATTTTGTTACTTCATGGTCGAGAATTTCAGTGATTTGTCGTGGTTGATATTTTCTTGGTATATTTTCATTTTGTGTATTTAACATTTGATTTTATTAATATATTTTTGTATTTAGTTAATGAGTTGTTTACTGCTGGAAAATATGATTGATTTGAATAGACGGTATTTTCAGGATCGCAAGACTTTGCAAAGCAATGTTGACTTTTATATGATTACGAAATATTATCGTATATTTGTTACCGAGCACTCTACAGATAGCCAGCCAGCAGCCAGCTTCCCTTGCAAATCTTGGTTGGCAGTTGTATGATCGTAATGTCTGTTCAGAAGTCGCAGCTGACATTCTCCTGATTGCAAGAAAATTTCTTTCCTGAATTTGTCGCATGGAGGAATTGTAAATATCTGAATGTCTTGGTTTTTATTATATATTCAAGATTACAAACCAAGGTTTCTCATCTTGATTAACACACATTCGTATCTGTGAAGTGAAAATTGTATATTATTCTGGAATGGATATTTGAATCCCATGTTTGTTTTCGACTGAACTTGTGTGATGATAAGATGCAATTCTGTATATATTAACTGGTACTTAAAATTCTATATACATAAAATGTGTGTATGTTGTGTTGAAATTTCGGGACTTAAAAATTCATTTATTTGTTTTGGATGTACACGATAATAATTTAGTATCAATTCACTGCCATTTTTATGAACGTGAATTCGTCTAATTTTGCTTGGTAATTATATGGTTGAGATATGTATTCATGCATTTTGGCTACCACTTAGGATTGAAAAATATTTTTCGTACACTTTTAATAGCACAACATATATATATATATATATATATATATATATATATATATATATATATATATATATATATATATATATATACATATATATATATATATATATATATATATATATATATATATATATATATATATATATATATATATATATATATATATATGAATGAATTTTATCACATCACCGTGATTCATATACAGGCGTTAAGCTACGAACGTCCTTTAATATCCAATTCGCTCTACCTCGGAAATAATATATTTTCACATATGTTACCCGAAGGGGAATTTTTTAGTTGATAGTAAGTTCGTCGTTTCGTGGGCTCGAACCACGGAAGACAAGAACTCAGCACAGTCCTGAGTTCTTGTCGTCCGTGGTTCGAGCCCACGAGACGACGAACTTCTTAACTAAAACATTCCCCTTTGGGTAACATATGTGAAAATATATTATTTCGAGGTAGAGCGAATTGGATATTAAATGACATTAGTAACTTTATATATATTATATATATATATATATATATATATATATATATATATATATATATATATATATATATATATACATATACATATACTGTACAGAGTATATATATGTATATATATATATATATATGTATATATATAAATTACATATAAAGTTAGTTTTGTGAATATATGTAGATGTTGCATGTATTGATGAATTAGGGAGGGATGTACAGTCACTCAAAAATGTTTTGCAACATGTTCCAGAAGTTTTCGTTCACCTAACAGTAATTTGTTCTTTTGATATTTACAAGGAAATGTAATTTTCTTATTTGATTTTGGTTATTAATCATACGGTTAACAATATAAAAAAGAATGGTGAGTGAAAAATTCATATTACGAAAAATGACGAAACATTTTGAAAAATTTCACTTCAGATGATTGGGCAAAAGAGTCAAAGAAGAAACTGTATTTTGAATCCAGATAAAAGCTTATTGACTAATAAAATAATATTGAATAACCATCAATGAAATTATATATAAATAAAGAAAGAAAGAATTTAATCATTATCGTTGTCACAAACAAAAAAGAAAAAATCTCATAACGTCGTATGTTATCGTGTGACTCCACATTCGGGCAGGAAAAGTTTAAACTGTCTCGTCACTAGCACCAATAAGATGGGCAACAGACTAAGCCGCACCACTATCATTAGCTTGCATAAGACTAATGTTTCTATCGTAGATATTGCTCGGCAGCTTAGCATAAATAAAACAACCATGTATAGAGGGATACAACAACAGAGAGAACGAGGAAACATGATAAATTCATTGTAAAAACTGGAGGACAACCCCATTGTTGCACTAGTGTTGATCATCATCGGATGATCACTGAAGGAGCTCCGCCTAACACGCCCGTGACAACCGATGTTGCTGTAAAGAGAGAGCATTACGCTCTCCCTTCAAGTTGCTGCTCAAACCATCCGTAACAGGCTACATGAGACCAAGATATTGTTTCATCATACTCCTGCCAAGAAACACTTCATATCAGCGATACACAAAGAATAGAGGCTAGGGCTTGCGTTATAATATAATCCAGCGGCCGATGATTTCTGTACGAGTCATGTTTTGCGATGAGGAGGTGACATTCTCCACTGATGAGCATGGTAGTCTTCTTCACTGCTGGCATCTAGCATTAACTAAATTAATGTTGAACTTCTAGCTAATTTTAATTCTTTAGAAACTTAGATAATAAGAAATACAACAATAGGCGTTATATATTCAGTGAACTTCATAAGAGGCATCAAAATGATAGGCCTAAGTAGCAATGAAAGAAACGAGAAATTACACATGATAATGTCAGGATATATATATATATATATATATATATATATATATATATATATATATATATATATATATGTGTGTGTGTGTGTGTGTATGTATATATGTATGTATGTATGTATGTGTGTGTGCGATTATATTCTATGTATTACAAAAATAGACGTGAAATCTGTTAGTCTAGTTCAGTATATTTTATATTAAGTTTCACTAGTTCACAAAATACATAGGATTAGTCATTAAAAAATTTAATTAATAATAATGTGAAGGAAATCTTTACAAAAGTCATATTTGTTGATGTTAATAAGACTAATAGTTCAACTTGTAACAGTCGTAGGACTATGTCTACAAAGTTCACAAATATGAAGGAGATAAAACAACGATAGTGATGGTAGTTGGAGATGAAAATATTAAAACATAAGAACAGCGATGACCTCTGAAGTATTGTAGTAACATCCTTTAATTAAGTAAAATATGACAACAGTAAGCAGTATCAGAAAAAGCCCTGTTTAAGGGAAACTGCAGGTAATTTCTCGGACCCACCACTAGTATTCAGTTGTTTCACGCGCTTACAACTGAGTTGCCAAATAGCGCCAGATGTCGCTATTATAAGCTGTTGTCCGAAAAGTTTTGAAGCATGTTGCAAAACTTTTTTGAGTGATTGTACCTTTTGTTTTCGTTTAATTTAGCTATTGTTGTCATAATGGTGAAATACGTTAGTGAGCTTAGGTTGGAGGTCTAATGCTCTTAGTTTATGTGCGCTTTTTTTGCATATAGAGCCAGTCAGTCTTTTCAGACGTTCGCTCAGTATAATTGACGTCCCGTTATTTCAACGTGTTAAGATATTGCATCTTTCTTTGCAAAGGAGAGATACGGAAGGTAAAAATTAGATCTTGACTTTTGATTTTTAATTAGTCATTGGGAGGGTTAGTAATTTGCTATGATAGCAGCATGGCATCTTGTTCTTGTCTTTCCAGTTGTCGAATGATATATGATGACATGGACTTATTTGTTTTATGGACAGGAAAAAGTCAAAGGAATGAGCAGTTAGCTATTAAAACAGAACACTACCTTTTTAGTTTTGTTCCTTTTAATGTCGTGCATTATGTATAAACGTTGGTAAAGACAGCTCGCTGAATGATTAATATCTTATTCATATTATAAAAAGACAAGCCACTCTCATTTTATTCCTGTCTTGTATAATGATAGTAACGTTTAATGTAAATAATGAGGCATCAGGGATATTTAACTAAGCTTGAGGCTGTCTAAATGAAGGGGAACGCATTTGCATCAATAATCCAACAAATGATGTTGATGTTTCCATCGAGAATATGTAATAAACTGACATTCTTCCCTCGTGTCTTTCAAATTAGGATATTATTCATATAACCTTTTAACAATTATAAGTCCATAAGGGTTCATGCGTATAATCACTATTATTACTGTATTATTGTTATTGTTGTTACATCCCAAAAAGGCTCATTTTTTTTTTTTTTTTAGAAAAATGACAAATAGAGCGCGAAATTGTATGAACACGTCGATCTGTTCTAAATATTTTATATTCTTCTCGATAAGCATAGATCTACATTACACACAAACATGTTTTTGTTTGTTTTTGGACACTTTCCACGTTTCCTGTGTTGCGTGAGAAAGCAAACAGTACAGTTTTTCTCTTATGTGTTCGTGTTAGAAGTGGCCCGTTTTCTCTTTAGAAAGAGCACCGCGTTTCTTGATTTTAAAAATTCAGTTTGGGTGTCCATGTGGACACGCATAAGTAATGTTTTCGTTTGCTTTGTCGAGTCATGGAGATTTCAGATGTGTCTTGAGTTGTCTGCGAAAACAGAACTCTCTTTCCCTGGTACTTCATTAATGCTTATTTTTCAATTACTCAGTTTTTAAGTGTTCGCTCGTATGAAAATTGTTAAAAATCAACATAATTTCGGATAGCATATCGAATGTTTTGAACTGGTACCATATTGTGTATTTAGTGAGGTAATGAATAGTGGGACCTTTTTGCACAGTATTTAAAAAAAATTCTTTGAGATAAGAGAGGATATCAGATTCACTCGCAGTTCAGGGTGTTATCTGTAGAACCCAGCGTTTTTTGTTATGATAATAATGCTGGAATTATCAGAATTTTTATTTATGTTAAAAGATACCTATAGAAATGTAAAGAGTTAGAGCTTCTCTTAAAGTAATAGTGTTTATGTAAGTATAAGAGCACAAGCTTCTATTCTGGTTTGTATAACCATTTCCCTAGACAGTGTTAAATTTGCACAGATCAAGTGCTCAGTAACTCGAGGTTAGTTAAATCATATCTTTTCGTATGTATTCGTATATATCGCGTCCTATTCCATCTGTCCATGGATGACCTTTCCCTTTCAATCCTTGCTAAGTATTGGCAACAATAACAGTGAAACAAAAAGTGCAGGATTCACCTCTGAACACAACGCAGGCACTTTCCATCAGAAGTGATCTTCCTGTACGTCATTTACCCTCACGGCATCCCACCATTATGCTGTCAGTTAGGGGGGAAGGACATGTTTGATACGGAGAACGGAACGGCCACTCTTTTTGAGTGCTAGGTGTCAATGGAATTTTTTTCCCGCTATCATGAAATACGCGCGCCGTAGTAATTACTGTTGAGATTTTTATGATCAGTTGATTGATGTTTTGGTTCGAAAACAACCTTTTTCATTTTGACGTCCTAGGTTTATGCATTGATTACTATATACTACGTTGGCCTTGCCTCATTTTATTTCACGATTTCTTTTGATTCTCAAAATTACGTCAGAGTTGTGCGTGTGTCATTAGTAAATTTCATTCAAGGAATACGATGGTGATGTTTTGGGATCTAAATAGAAAGTTGTAATGGATGACGTACTTTGTGATGCGAGACTCTTACGAGCTGTTACTCTTCTGCCAACCCCCTGAAGACCTGCACCATATCCCTCTTGTCCAAAAGTTTATTTTTCCTAATGACGCTTTTTACTGCCATTACCGAAATGACAGACAGTACGTCTCGCGAGAAATTGTTCCTCCATCATCTGTCTAGACCTGGTGTGCCGTGTTTCTCAGAGTTCTGCCGCCGGACCATCTGCATTTTCATTTCTTAAAGTTATGATTATCACGGATCCTGTTTCCTTTTTACCTTGGCCAATAACTCTCTCTCTCTCTCTCTCTCTCTCTCTCTCTCTCTCTCTCTCTCTCTCTCTCTCTCTCTCTCTCAGCTTGTGTTGGGTCGATGCTAATTATCATATGGAATGTCGAGAGAACTGCTTCTCGCCCGTCGCTGGTGGGTGCGCATATGTATTCTGTTATTTTCCTCTTACAATAATTAATGGATGCTTACCAGGTCTCTTTCCCGCCGCAGAAGCACATCCTGCATTACATTTATTGTTGTTCTATTGTTATTATTTTTAGTAGTAGTATTAGTAACGGTTGAAGCACCTTCAGAATAGATGCTCCTTGCGTCAGATCACCGTGCAGTTCGCAAGATATATTACATATATGGATATGTTCCAAATTGGAAACAGCTGACGAGTAATGAGGAATTTGATTATTATACATCGGTGAGCGAATTGTGTTGAAAAATCAGCAGATGTCTTGGTAAACTATTCGAAATAGCAACAGTACCTCGAGGCTTCTCTTCTGTCTAGAGCTCAAAGGAAATAAACATAAATGAAAAGTAGAGGTAGAAAGAACATTGGTCTGTTTTTAACTTATCTGTGGTGTTTTGAATTTTTGACAATATTATTTTCTGTACATTTGAAAGGTAACTTTTTAAATTTCATATTCGAAATAGAACCTTTCGCTTAGTTTAGAGGGCTCACTTTTTATTTTAAACAGAACCTTTCGCTTAGTTTAGAGGACTCACTTTTTATTTTAAACAGAACCTTTCGCTTAGTTTAGAGGACTCACTTTTTATATTAGAGGGAGATTGACAAACGCGCTCCCTGTCTCAGTGATCTTCTCTCACAGATCCTAAATTCGAAGTGATTCCCCCGTCTCATGTATTTCAGTCTTGTGTCCTTTGTTTCGAAATTCTGCCATTGCAAACCGAATAAATGGATAAGATCTTTTATTCTCCCTCTGTCCTCTTCCTCGTTAAGCGTACTGAATTTGTAAGAGCCGAGAGAGAGAGAGAGAAAGAGAATGTGTGTGTATGTGTGTAGTGTCAGTAACACACAAAACTAGTTCCCAAGTTTTCTCTTCAGAAACTTGGGGGAGAACTAAAATTAGAACAAAGTGTTTCCAGCAGTAATTACGTCTTATTTAGAAGCCAAAGGCAGTTACTAATATTGTTAGAATGCTTTATAAATTTCATAGACATAATGGGAAATTGACCTTTTGTAATAGAAATCAGGGGATGGTAGCAGTTCTTGAATACTTGGAACATTTTTTTCACGAAATAAGAAAGTTTCCGTTTGTTGGTAGAGGCAGTTTATGATAATATGCAACACTACTTCTGGATGGTAAAAATAATGACGTCCCTTTATGATTAGTTAATATCTCATTTCATCAGAGATTGCCTGTGTTAGTTCCATACTGGTTATGTTGACCCTTATTTTTCTTGAAATTGGATACATATAATGTAAGCTCTCATGTATAGATAAAAAAAATGCTTCATCTGCAGTAAGAAGGTAGGCTTCGTCTAGTTAGTTTTCAGATTCTCTTGTGGGCTTCTTAGGCACTGAATGGACGACCTTTTTCCTGTTTGCGTCGATATTTTGCCTCTCGTTTGAGAGCAAATGTGATTCAGTGATCTAATTTAACTACTACTACTACTACTACTACTACTACTACTACCACTACTACTACTACTACTGCTATTGCTACTAATAGTACTACTAATAATAATGAACAAATTTACAGTGCATTAAATTGTTGTATATTAAAAATCCACAGTTATATCAGTAAATTGTATTATCTGTAAAAGATGAAATAAAGACTTTCGAACACCGTTCTCCTCAGTATTTACGTTAATAATGTAAACACTGAGGAGGGACGCCGTTCAGGTATTCGAAGCAGTTGTCTTTATCTTTTACAAATAAGACTATTGTTAATTGATATAATTGTGGATTTTAATATACAATAATAATACTATGGTAATTTTGTAAACCATTGGCTTTTAGGCTTGTTTCAAAGAAGATTTGCACATTTGAATAAAAACAATAATAATGATTTGGTTAATAATAATAACTTGGTATTGGTTAATAATAATAATAATTTCATTACCAAGAAGTATCCCGTCGTCTAATTTGGTTTTCTTGCGACCCGGAGTTGCGAGCACCGTCTTGTGGCTGTCATTCCGATTCCAAGGGTGGCTTTGGAATCGTCCATTGAAGTCAGGTTCTTTATTTAGGTGTTCCATTCCTAGCACTGGATCTTGCTAGGTACGTTGCCAATTAGATGTCTAATTTATTTTTGTTTTTCGGAACGCTGAGTGACTTGAAAATTCCAGCGCTTGGGGGCTTGAGGCAAATTCTAATAGAATCTCGGGTAGTGCACGACAGAGACGTATATATAAACTTTGTTTATCTATATTTTATATAAACAGAGTTTATGTCTTGTATTTCAGATATTCAGTTAGTAGTCAAGAGAATTTGCCAACAGGCGCACATCAAACTGACAATTGATTACATTTAAATACATCAGCGTAGGTGTAGGAAAGGGCGCTTTGCTTAGGCTTTGATATTCCTCTCGTCGTCCGCTTTCATGATAACTGTTAAAATCTCATATAATTTTTACTAATTCATCGTAATTTTGAATAGTACTAATATCACTAATAACAGAAGTGATATTATTGATATCTGTAATTTATATTGGACCTTGAAGACAAACTGCACGCAACTTTCCACATCACGGTTATCGAATCTCGTCGATCTTCCTCCATGTTTTGTCAAAGCTTCGGGTTTCCCGAGGCGCCCGAGGCGGAAATTCGTCATGTTTTTCCGGAAGGAGGAAGTCTAGTCCGGAGTTCATTATTTGGTCCCAATGAATATTTGAAAACTTACGCCACCGCCTTTTAGAACCAGAGAACTCACGAGACATTCACGGTGTGTCAGATGTCATTCATGGAAGACTTGTTGGCGGCGTGTTTTTATTTCCGACTTTATTATTTTCTTAGCGCCTGCAAAGCGCATTTCGTCTTTTGTCTTTTTCTTATAAGCCTTTGTATTTTAAATTTTTTGTGTGCATTCATACGAAATAAATTTTTTTTTTGTGCATTCATACGAAATCAATTTTTTTTTCGGCTTTCTATACATTCGGTCTCATTTTCCTTTGTGCCAACTGTATTTTTCACATTTTTTTTTATTTCCACTTAATTTATGATATCAAGGGAACGTAATCGTTCTTTGAATGCGATATTAGAGAATGGAAATAGACCTTTCATCGATTGAACACGCTTCATAGGTTTACAGCCGGTAACGACGTTAGCTTTTATAGAATTCGATGCTTCCAATTTTATTCGTTTTACCTTTCATTTGATTCCCGTTTATCTTCAGGAATAGTGTCACCCTTTGGATTGTGGCTGTGTTAATGGCGCGTGTTAGCTTAGCTTTACGTATTTTCATTAGCTTCATATCGGATGTAACAGTAATGTCGAAAAAACTCTCTCTCTCTCTATCTTTATATATATATATATATATATATATATATATATATATATATATATATATATATATATATATATATATATATATATATTATATATATTATTTATTTATTTATTTTTATGTATTAATGTATTAAGGATAGGAGTTAACGTGCATTGGGCTTATGTTTTATATAAATTTCGAAGTAAAGGAACACATTTACTCAACAACAACTGCATAAAATAAGAACTATAATTGCCTGTCCATCGTTCTAACTTGGTGTTTCACTGAAGAACAAAGCTTTCCAGTGCTTGAAAGAATTACTGGAAGAACGAAGGCGTCCCTCTGCTCACATGCCCATAGTTTACCATGTGCGACCGTAATTAAATGGAGGATCAAGTATTAGAAAAAAAAAGACAAACTCTCAGTGTAGTGTTACTATTTAAACCCGGTGGAATGTTTAGAACACATATCCTAAGGCAAAACCCCCATTTTACATTTTTCCCCTTCATTGATAGTGTTCATGCCTCCAGGAACAATTTTAGAGGGGAAGGGTGAGGGAAATGTGGGCGAGTTGGAGGAGGTGAAGTGGGGAAGAAGAGTGCTTGAAATATACCTTGGAGAGGAGTGAGAGGAAACTTAATTGAGGGGGCCTTGGTCAGTGGGGAGGGTCAACACTTGTTCCTGGATATGGAAATGGCAGCGAGAGAGGAAACTAAAGCGGTTGTTGGAAAGCCTGAATTCGTTGCATCAGAGGCCTTTGCAAAATGGCGTTAACACTAGAAATCCTCCTATAGTCAAATAGCCTTCGAGTGACCTGTTGTTAAAGTAATATAATTTTCCCCATTAATTTTCACACGACTTCTGACGTGTTTTGGCTCATGCAGTCAAACACACAGATATGAATACTATTTTAATACTTATTCAATAGACGGAATCATAGTTCAAGGATTAGTTTCCCCGAACTCCAGATGATTTCGGAAACGGACCCTGTTAAGACCCTCCACATGATTTAAAGGCCTTGGTTTCTAGGGCTTTCAGGCACTTGAATCCAGAGAGGGGGAATGTGCAGATCAGACGATGATATTAAAATATATTGTTAAAGTCATGAGATTTTACGACAAAATTCTCAGTCATCTTTACACAATTTAAAAGTTTGTGGGTGATGTGGGGTCAAAATTGAATACAATGTAATGGATGCATGTCGAGTATTGGTATGGATATGCAATAGTTAGGGTACTACTGTACATTTAAAATCAGTAGACTTAAGGGCTTGGGTTTGTAAGACTCTGCAGGTCACTTTTATTTCTTTTCCCAGAAAGATGTTTACTCTCCTGTCTAGTGGAAATGATCTTTTTATTTATTTCCCACAATATCAATAGTGTCAGCTATACGTAAAATTTCGATACGTAAAGGACAATTGCAGTAAGCTGTGTACTTTTTAGTTAGAGATCATATAAGTTCTCCATGAACAGCGGTTCTCATATTTTTTAACTAAAACAGCATCGTACCTGACTTGATAGCACATCTGCAGTAGTTATGTCTAAAAGCATAGGACGTTGATTCGATGTGGTAACTTTCTTCTGTTGTGTTTCCCAATACATTTAACTTGTCTTGCTTTTGGTTCCTGCAACGTCTCACCTTAGATTGCCATCCTGTTGTGTTAATTCCTGTAGCAATGAAATGTTCAAAACCAAAATATTAAAGGCTTTGAGGGCTGTAAGCCTCGTTTTAAAGTATTAAGTTGCCTACTGTGCCGTTGTGCTTAGATAAATGCATGTGGATCCAGCGTCTACAGAGGTGACACTATAATATGTTCCTGAAGCAATTCAGGGATATCAGATGCATCTAGCTTACACTGCTTTTTAAAATAAAATGCCATGCATAAGAATTTTGATACAATGAAATTGAGTACGGTCTTTAAGCAACGTAATCATTCTTTAACACTGATTTCATAACACGTTATTGAAACTGCTTATGATTCATCCATAAAAGCTACAACCGAGCTGTTCTTCGGAACTTATGAACATAACACTTAAAACTTTTCGATTGAACCCATTCTCTAGACCTTTCATGGATACTGTTATGGAATTATTCATCGAAACCTTTTATCGAAGCCATTCTCAGAAAATGTGCGAGAGGCTTTTAGTGGAATGTATTCCAACCTTTCATTCATAACTTTGATTTGGTTTTCACTGAGTCTTTGGATCCTCGCTGTACCGGAATCACTTTCTGGGCATTCACGTTTGAACCGTTCATTGGCTGTATTTTGGGTCTTTTGTGTCCGCACAGTTCCTGAAAGAAAACTTGTTTTCATTCTTTCAGAATTTATAAATCAAAGACAGTGATTGAAAATGTGCGTTGGATGCAGTCATGGAAACACTGTTTCTATATTTATTTAAAAAACTGGTGTCTCTGAACTGATAACTAATTCCGGTTTCGGCTCTAATGACAGATGTCGGTGTTTATGAACTCTCCAATACTATTGTTTTATAATTCGTTATACAAGGCGATATGGTTGAATGAATGAACCAAACATCGGCGATATGGTTGAATGAATGAACCAAACATCGGCGATGTGGTTGAATGAATGAACCAGGCGCCCGATGTTTCTGGACAAGTAGCAAACACATGCTCCTAAATTACTTGTAAACACTAATGTTTCTGACCTGTAAAACAACACGCTTCGTTGGTTACAATGAATCCAGAGGTCCATGTTAGGTCTCTTATTCCCTTTATCACTTTACTGCTCTTTGAGTTCGCCTTTGGACAAGGGCCCATGTTGGCATGAAGCCGCTTCGCCTAAACCAGTAACAACCTCTACATTCTGAGACATTAACACAAACTTCGTGCTCCTGCTATTAACAGAAAGCACAGCCGATCACCAAATGAAACTTCTAAAATTTCGTGCGCTGAATAATAAGAAAAAAAAGACACTCATTCTCAAGGAAGAAAAGAAGTAAAACTCTCGGGCAGGAATTGCCGTTCTCAAGTAACCGCTGTTGACTTGGCATCCTCCTCCTCCTCCTCCCCCTCCCCCCCTATTCCTTCTCCTCCTCCTGATATACCACCTCCCGTGAAGGGGCTAGGGTGGAGGGGATTAGAGAAGTGTGCTTTGTCTTGTGTTGCAGAGGTCTCGTATTGCAACGTGCAAAGGAAAAAAGGTGAATCCTCTCCCTGTGTCCCCTCACGTTTCGATTATCCAAGGCTCACGGTATTGCAAGTATTTTGGCATTACAGCGAGATCAGGACACTGGAGGATTTTACTTTTTTTTCGGTTGTCTTCAACAGTCAATGATTTTATTCCCAGGTTTTTGTTTTCGTTGTTAGTAGTTGTACTGTGTGTTTAAGAGACAGAGTTTTTTGTTTCGTAACAGTCGTAGGTTTAACTGTTATGGTCACTTTCCTTATCTATATACTATTAGTCGTCTTTTTCATTGTTTGGTTATTATTTCTGATACATTGTCAGCGCATCCTACTCTAAAGAGTAAAAAGATATATATATATATATATATATATATATATATATATATATATATATATATATATATATATATATATATATATATATATATATACATATATATATACATACATATATATATTTCATCAGGAATATATACAACAGTCCATTCTTGAATCTTTTGATGGTTTAGTACATGAGTCACTATTTATATTTATAGAGACTTTACGATTAGAGTCTTCGTTTCCTATAAGATTTTCCATTATGAAAAATAAGATAACCTCTTACGTATCGTGTTAGATGCATTGAAGCTCTGAGAAGTGCTTTATTTACTTACTCTTGAAATTCCTTTTCTCTGCGAAAATATTCGAATTGAGTTTTGTGTTTGTAATGATATTGGATGTTGTATTGCCGAATATTTTCGCAAACAGGTAAAGGCAAAGGAATTGTGAGTATGTCACATGTGTTAGACCTGACGAAATCGGCGAACCTCACCTCCCTGGGTTTGATTTCATTCTTCCTCTTTTTATTCTCTTCGAGAAGGAAATTAGTGGAAGTGAAGAACTTATGAACGAGGTAGAAGAGGTGGCCTCTGCGTGGGGAGAATTTTTTCCCGTCCCGGTCTCCAGAGGGACTTTTTGTCCACCATCTTATAAGTGAGAGAGAGAGAGAGAGAGCTGGAAAAATTCTTGTCCGAGTTTGTGTACTCGACGACCGACCGGGACGGATTGAGTTCCACCCTTGGGTTAGTAATTTCCCCCCCCGAATTTTCTGGAAGGAGGACCGTTGTCAGTCGAAGCAGAGCATCGGCCAACGGCATCCTTAGTAGTAATGACTTATGGTCAGAATGGGTCTGGAAGCCGTGGGTGTATTATTGGATTTTCGAATTTCTCCTCCTTCACTTTTCTTTATGTGTCTGCAGGCCTCCTAATCTGAGTCATGACATTTTCTTTACGTTCTATTTGGTGTTTGTAGTTGTTATTTTCAGTAATTGTTTTTGTTTCGTGTTAATGGGGAAATATCTACATTTGGTTATATTTTCGTTGAATTATGGGAGTGAGTGTTATGAAGGCTCATTGGAAATTGAAAGTATGACAATTCACAGCGACGGTTTAAAATATTCGACTGGAAATAGATATCTATTTTTTATTTTCCTGATGCCTGTAACTCTGCGCCTGTTGTGTTCACAAAAATTTCAACACTGAAGTAAATGTAGTGGTGACGTTTGAATGACAAGAATCATTGCAATAACTAAGTAAAAGTCATGAAACAAAAAGACATAAATGCTTGGTTATAAAAAGAGTATTTGTTTCCGATGAAAGGAGCCAGGCGATGAAGATAACCACTAAAGCCAAAAATGTGTGTGCTATAAGGAGTGCCGTTATTAGAATGTGCTGCCCCCATCGCCTTCAAATGGGTTGTTAGAGAGCCCTTTCCTCGCTACCGTCAAAGGAAACCGTATGGCCAAGGAAGCTGCTTGAAATGTCAAAACACTGCAGTTTTTCTCCCCCCTAGAAGTAGATTTCTAAAACAAATTCGAAATGATCTGAACACCCAGAATTGTTGGAAGAATTGGTCGGTTTTCTTTTTCATTCGAACAACGGTTAACTGGAAGAAACTTGTGTGGAGGCACAAATCTCGACCAGTTTACGAGATCAGCATTTAGGTGTCCCCTCAAGATCAGAGGTGATGGATTAAAAAGAAAAGGGGGAGTGGCGCAATTCGAGATTGAATGCAAACGAAGACGATTAGAAGGCAAAGAACGGAGAGACGCAGATGAATGAATCGACGGCAAAGGCGTTAGAAGTAGAGTGAGGGTCACAAACGGAGGGGTAAATAGTCTGGAATAGTCCAGATCCCACATGAACCCCTTCGGAAATGGGATGGGAGCAGATGTTACGCTGCCAACAGTAACAGGTACAAAAGTCGTTATCATAAAAGAAAGGATGAATTTACAGGGAAGAATGGTAAAAATCTTGCCAGGAACTCTGGCTAACATAACATAGTCTTGGCGTTGTCGAATGACTAGAGATATCAAGAGCGGCCACTATTTTACTCCTAATGTTCTGCAGATAACGTTAACGAACACCAATTTAGATGGAAAAGAGGTTTCTGTGTAAAGGTAAACAGAAAGTAACATGTAGTATAATTCCATCATAGTTTTCGACCTAGTGCATTGTAGCTGTTAGTTTTTGGGAGGGGCGGTAGCTGTTTTTACTTGTTTAAGTAAATCCTTAGGGTTATGTTTAATCCAATTTCTGAGAGCTCATAACCCTTTGTGTGCGTGTGTGTGTGTGTGTGTGTGTTTGTTTGTGTGACACGTTTCCTGAAGGTACGGGGATGTACTCCTGTGTAGCGGACAACTGGTGACAAAAGTTTTTAAAAGTTTGTCTTCCATCTTCGAGTGGCAAAGTCAATCTTCTCCGGAATTCCCAGACGCTGGTATTCTTTCTTCTTCTTTTTCTTCTCCTCCTCTCAGACCGGGGATGAGAATGAGATGAGGGACATTTGAGAGGGTTATTTCCTTCGTTCCAGTCGAAGCCATTTCTTCCAAAAGGAGCGGGACCGGGAAAAATGATAGATAGAGATAAAGAGAGGAGAATAACTTCCAGCATTTAGAGACAAATCGGGAGAGAGAGGTGTGCGTGCGCTCTCTTAAAACTCACGTTCGGCCTCAGCCGGGCGTCTTCCAGTCAGGTTCCTCTCAAAGTGGGTCAGTGGGACGTTCTGTAACATCCCCCTTCCCCCGACCATCACCAACCAACCCCCTCCCCGTTTCATCTGGTGACCCTCTCGCTCGCTCCCTCCCTACACCCGTCCGAATTCCCACCAAGCGATGCTCCAGGTCGCCGGGTAAACAGAGGGACGGACGCTAGAGTAGAAAAAGAAAGAGGGGTCCTGGACCAGACTAACAACGTTGGGAAAAGAGGGGAATAAAGGAAAGGGTTGGAGAATGGCTAATGAAAAATGAGTCCGGGAAAGATAATTTCGAGGAAAGAGATGAAAGCAAGAAATACACGGAAAAAGAGAGAAAGAAACCGATGCAACGTTTTAGCTTCCTTCCATAGCATCTCCCACCCATTCCACGTCGCCGACCTCCACCTTTGAGTAAATATTTTCCTAACTTATTCCTTTTCTCACTTTCCTTCGACTCGGATGTCTGAAAGAGGAGTGTACGAGACGGTTTGTAGGATAGAAAATGGATATTTAGAGGAAGGGTAGAATTTCAGACGACTTGTTTTCTTTTGACTTTTTTTTTTTTTTTCTCTGAATGTGAGCGACGGCTAGCTTTAGTCTGGAACCTTATATTTTTTACGTTATTTGAAAAAGAAATTTGATAAAACAATGATATTCAGTGTTATGATGAACCTCTGTTACATAGATGAAATGCTTCACTAACTTAACAGGCATTTGTTTAGAGAGAAACGTTTATGTCGCAGGTGTGAGGTTCACTCTTTAAGGTTTAAGCTTAGTATGATCCATAATGAAAGTTCAGAATTCATAAAAAACGGTGGAGCATGTACAATTGGGCCTCCAAAAAAGCCATTCACGCTCTTTTGATAATCAAAGGATGTAAAATTCTCCAGACTTATGTCAGAACCACTCATGGCATTCAAAAAGGGGAAATTAGAGGACCCTTTATTTACTTGCATCTTTTTGAACAGTCCTGGATATACCCTGTTCTTGAGGCCATGTATCCCAGAAACATGCAAAAATGAAGTATTTTAACGTAAAAGTCTGTATGTACTATTGTACGCCCTTTGACAACAACGAATATGTCCCATAAAAGTTGAAAAGTATTGGAAGTAAAGAATGAGAAGTCAATGCCTTATTCATCTTCCATGAAGTAAGGATGATTTTCCTATGAAAAATAAAAAAAAACCCTCAGTTTCACAGTTCTTTTGCAATATGCAGAGAGTGTCATCAGATGACGTAAAAATCCTTCTGATGAAAAGATAAGTTTGTAGTTAAATGAGTCTAGAGGAATTTTTCTCCCTCTTCCCACATACCGCTTAGCAGACGAAACACCGTTGACAGTATTTGCAAGTATTAATCTTCCATCAGAGCTCTTGTAGCTTTAGATGAAGAATATTTCTTGATACGCAGCATGAGAATTAAGCATTTAAACTTGAAAACAAGCAAGTACACCAAATCAACATTAGTATTATATCTCTTCGTGTATGTCGAGGTTTATGAAAAATCTATGCAAAGGTTTAGGTAGCCAATCCGTAATAACCACGTCGTATATATTCTGTAGTTTTTTTTTTTTACAGATTTGCTGAAGGAAATCCCAAAATCTTGGAAATGTGGCTGGAGCAAGTTATGAAGCGATGGACTGTCATGGCCCCTAAAAAATCAGCATTCTGTTCAGTAGTACTAACTGCGTATCTCGTATGTTGCGAAGCGAAATTATATCTCATTTCTGTTGTAAGATTCCGTAGGAAGCGTACCTTTGTTGCGTAAACAGAGGAATCAACCGCTTATTAAGACAACATTTTGTTTGAAATTTGTTCAAGTTAGAACATAACCTGCATTGTGGTAGGTCAAAGACAGCGAATGTGAAAGGGAACAAAGAAAAACGCCAGCCAGTTGTGACACACATTTGTGTTGTACTTATCACGATTGCTTTTTTCTCTCTCTCCAACGTCAGAAACGCAACACTTGAGGTACTCAAATTTGGCGTTGCGATATTTCTCCTGACGAAGCAAGCCAGGGTTGTCATGTTCCCACTCAGTCCCGTAAAAACCTGCCGTTATGCTTCCAGGCCAAAGAGCAAAGTGTAGGCAGGACTTCGTTCATCATTCATTCAGTTCTTCCAGCATGGGTTATTTGCCCAACATTATTGTAAGTGGTGAGTTTAAACGTCTTTTAACTGGTACATCATAAATCGGTTTGTGCTAGACTGACGGACGGTATCTTTTGCTCGTGAAGATTGAGTATAAGATGGCAAAGGCACACACTTGAAAACCTTCAAGTTCCTGTTTCAAAATATGACTTTCGAATTCCGCCTCTTCTCTTTAAAATCCAGTGGGTATAGCGTTTTAGATTTTGTTCAGTGCCTGTTAAAAGTATACATGATTATTCTTTAATGATCATTTAAATATCCCGTATTTGCATTATCTACAAAGCAGTTTATGATTAACAAAGCAATTAAAATACACGACTGCAATCATTTCGACTCCAAACATAATTTATACGCAGTCAGACATATATTGTTCTGATAAAAAAAATAATAGGATTACTGAAATGGATTCACAATAGACTTTCATGAATGGCCGACGAGGAACAACGTCAGAGTTATTGTGTAGTTTTCAATTTACAGTCCGTATCCACAAAGATAGATTACGATCGTTTATTTTGGTGCTCAAAATTTAAAGCTAAATGACCAATTACAACCAAGCCCTTGATATAGTGCGTTTGATTCTGACGCTGACTTTCAGCTAACTATCAGCAGATTATAAACAGTTTGCCAGACTTCAGGGGATTTTGTGATTATATTTATATCCCTATCAGATGGGTAACGAAAACTGATTTTGAGCATATCTAGTTTCAATAAACTATCCCTGTATGAAAGCTCATGAGTGTAATATGAACAGAGATGTACATTGTATTTTTCTTCGCATCCACAATCAGGGACCCTTGCTGTTATATGACCAGCTTAATTTAATCTAACAACAAGAAATCGCTTCATCTAACAACGACAAGAAATTCATACCATATTTGCAAATAATAAAATAACTAAAAATCCCTGAAGCAGAATATAATTTTCAACAAAATTTAAGAAAGTGCTTTAAGAGAGAAAAATTAAGATCCCCACCTGTTATTGTAACTAACTTTCAGAGGTATTCCTTTAATACTGAGCTTCTTTTAGTCCTGAGTGTGTTATTGCACAAGATGAACTGAGTACTTGAGAAATTTCTCGGACTTGGAGTGATTTCTAAGAACTATCCCAATTCACGACTTAAGAGCAACTCACTCCAACTCACTATTTTTGTATGCTGCCTCGAGACGCCTTCAAGAATCTGCTAAAGAGGCCTAATTTCGCGTTATCATTTCTTCTTGAGGCCATTCAGGAGTCAGAAAATTTTTACCTTAATGAGAGCATATGAATTCAGGGGTTACATATTGCTTCACAAGTTGAGATGGTGTACGAAAGTAACAGGATTTGGAGCTGTAAAGGTAAACAGAGAAAACACATGGAAGTACATTTCGTTCAGTAACAAAGAAGAATGCTGGAAAGATGTTGGTGTTGGAGTATGTAGCTCCATTTGAGTTTTACTATCTGGCAGATTAAGTGGAAAACTCAGAGAGTTAAGGATTGCCAGTTGGAATTTATTTGCCGATCAGTCACTCCGTCTTAACTCGAGTTTTTCACTAGATCGTGAGGATGGCTGGGCCAAGACCGATGGATCAGCGTCGGTCCCCGGGTGAAATGGAATTTTGAAAATCCCATTTCATATATTGGTTCATTGCCGCGTTGTAGCCTGTCTGTGCCATTTATCATTAGAGGAGGACTCGTTACGGTTGTAGCATTATGAATATCGTCAAGGATAAGTGCTAATATTCTTCAAAACTTTATTGGAATTTCCACCCAATGATTTCTCTTTCAGTTACTTTAATCAGCCGTCTGTGTATTCGTTTCCTGCGTTTGTTATTTCCTTCTTCTTCTTCTTCTTCTTCTTCTTCTTCTTCTTCTTCTTCTTCTTCTTCTTCTTCTTCTCCTCCTCCTCCTCCTCCTCCTCCTCCTCCTCCTCCTCCTCCTCCTCCTCCTCTCTCAATAAGGTGTGAGTTGTTCACATCACTCTTATGGGCGATACTCTTCAGTTAAGAGAACCGTCATGAGAAATAACGTAGTCCCTTTGTCTCCAGTGGATCCTGAAATGGCACATCCTTTTGACGAACATGTAAAAGTAAACCTTAGATTATCCCCTGAAAAGTGCATTTACTTCTCCTTTACCCTTCCCCCTTTGGAGAGAGAAAAATAAAACTCCATCCAACCTGTAACGTCATGCTTCACAGCCGTTCTCATGCTGCAGTCTGGAATAGCAACTTTAATTCCCATTAGGAATTCTCTCAGATGTTAGGAAGGTATGGGATGATAGATATTAGTCTTACGGTTGTATATTATATGAAAGACTGGCCTTTGGAACTTGAGTGAGGAAATACAAATATTTACTCACTGAAATGATTCGTTGAGCAAAGGTTTTTACATAATGCCTCTCAGACTTTCATGAAACTCTTAGCTTTTATTAGTATATATTTAACTAAATACCTTTTCACTCCCCATTCTGTATCAACTTATGCCTTATCAAAACCATGCGTCATATATTATTCCGTATTAGTGTCAATATAGAAATAATACACACTGGAAAAATAGCTACAGTAAAGGAGAGCCATTCCTTCGTGTATCAGAAAAGTAGTGGCTAAAGCAGTAGTTTCCTTAACTATTTTCCCTTTTTTTTCATCCGTGAGTTGTAAAATTGCTTACTTGTGTGAAGAAAGGTTTTTCACGTTACTGCAAAGTTCTGAATTTCCCTTCTGTTGTTGGTTGACGTTAATTTTTATAAAGAAATTGGG
>NC_089746.1:7712194-7782194 GCF_040412425.1 Macrobrachium rosenbergii | reverse complement strand
AGAAGGCGAAAATAGAGAGGGAAAAGTGAAAAGTAAATTACAAAAATATAAAGCAAAGTTTTTAAGCAATAGCGAGAAATAGTAGCTGAAAAAATCAACAGATGATCCCTGCACACACACACAAAAAAAGAGGACGGAAAATTCTGTTGGAGTTATGAACCGACGTTTTTGAAGAGGAATGTTGGAATGGAAGAGGAATTAAGAAAGATAAAATGAGGGTGTGTGAGTGCTGGGAGAAGTGAGCGGCAAAATAAATCACCCGTCGAGGCAAAAGAGAGTTCAAACAGAAGTTTGTCTGCCCAGGCCATCGTCTAAAGTTTGGTTGGTGTTCACGGGGTCAACCTATACTTATTTAACATGACTTACGGCCGAGTTATATTGGTCGGTGGTGCCCTAGGGCCGTTCTTCTGTGTGTCAGTCGTTCTAACCATCCACCAATATAGATAACGTCTGCCTAACCACTGTCCATCATGAATAATACTGTATTTGATCTTATTTCAAGGACGAAAGTGTAATTGATTCCATATGTTAGAGGTACATATTTAACCTTATTCACACACACACACACACACACACACACTCTCTCTCTCTCTCTCTCTCTCTCTCTCTCTCTCTCTCTCTCTCTCTCTCTCTCTCTCTCTCTCCATTCTCGCGATTTTGCACCATTTAGCTGTTTCCTTATTAGGGGTGGCTCCAGGTAACGACAAAAGTCACCGCACGTTCATTATTTAACAAGTGAATCTGGATGAACGTCTGTGCAGAAAGCGTATACAGTATTAACCGATTCATATACCTCACACACCAGGCTCATCGGCAGCTCGTCAACCCTTCTGTTTAAGCGTCATATGATTGGGTTCCCTGTTCTCCTCCCTCCCAAAGTTTCCGAGTTAAGCTAACACATTGTCTTCTATTTCCTCAAGCAACCAAACCACCTCTAAGTACTCGGACCTATAGGCTAATCTTACTTAGGCTGATCATTTTGCCACTTCGCATCTGTTCGTTTCACACTTCAGCCCTTCTGAGTTCATATGCTATGCAAACAGATCATCTTAACACCTGCAGGCTTTTTTTCTGCTTACTGGTTATTGATTTGTATTTATGATCATAGTTTAACCTTGCTCACTCTCTCTCTACCTCTCTACATTACACATTATATATATATATATATATATATATATATATATATATATATATATATATATATATATATATATATATATATATATATATATATATATATATATATATATTGTATGTATGCATGTGTACGTATATATGTTATACATGTGTGTGTGAGTATATGCGTGCGTGCAACCCCGCCCCTTTGTTTCTAATAGCTGCACTCATGTTAACGTTAAAGAGATTCACTAACTAGAATGAGCTGTGAAATCTCTCAGCTTAATCAAGCCGTTAATTGTCTAACAAAGATTTTTCCAGTGGATTAACTTTTGCTTTGATGTGACCGCAGTATTAAAGTGCAATTTCAGTTCGTCATGACTTCCCACCCACAAATTGATTACTCTGTTAACCTTTAATTTTTTTCGTGAATGTTACGCGTCCTTTGATAAAAGTGACTTTCTATACTTCTTTTCTTCTTTTTTCTTTTTGTTTAATTAATATATATGTATATAAATATATATATGTATGTATATATAAGTATATATATATATATATATATATATATATATATATATATATATATATATATATATATATATATATATATATATATATTTAATAATTTATTTTGTAAATAGGTGAGTATTTCAAGCTCTTCATCCATATCAGTTTATCTATTGAATGAATGTGCTGAAATTTTGGGAGTTTATAATGATTTTTATTTTAGCTGCACTTACCCTAATGTTTAACTTTTGTAACTTTCAGTGCTTTAATTAGTGTGTAGATATCTATTTCACAAGTCTTAAGATCTACTTTCTTCTTCTTTTTATTCCTTGTATTAACAGAGTATATCTATATATATTACTTTATTGATAGATCAGTCTTTTCCTTCCAAATAAAAAAAATATGCGAGTTA
Organism: Macrobrachium rosenbergii; assembly: GCF_040412425.1. NCBI lineage: Eukaryota > Metazoa > Arthropoda > Malacostraca > Decapoda > Palaemonidae > Macrobrachium > Macrobrachium rosenbergii. The sequence continues at coordinate 7,780,159 of NC_089746.1, read as the reverse complement.
ATGCCATCAAGAGAGAGAGAGAGAGAGAGAGAGAGAGAGAGAGAGAGAGAGAGAGAGGGTATTAACTTTCCGTGTTGGGACGAAGATATAACTTTGGCTGAGAGGTCCGTGTGCGTGTGTGGAGAAAGATAAGAAGGTGAGTATGAATCGGTTGGTAATTAAGAGCTGTAGTCTTGAGAGACACACACGCACACACACACACAATGAATCCAATGAAAGAGGGGCAAACTCTTAAGATAAGTCAGCTGTGTGTGTGTGTGTGTGCGTCTCGTTGCCGCCTCGAATTTTCAGGGAACTTTTAACTTCTAGAGATTTTTTCATTTTTTTTTTACACAGTGTTGTCTCTCAAAACCTCACCGAATTTTTTCCCCAGTGTTGGAAAAACGACGAAAACTTTCCTGGAGAAGTTTTTGTATATTTTGTCCCTTTTCGTCAAGCGACCGAAAAGGTTTGGTGTTTAGAAGTCAGGGACGCTTTTTGTGTATGTGTATGTGTGTCTGTTCTTTCTGTCTGTCTGTATCTCTGCAGATTTTCGCATTTAAAAGTGACAAAATATCCGTACACATTTATCCCTGGAATGTCTCAGTGCAGAGATCATTTACTAAATGCTCTCCAATATTTGCACTGCAATTGAGACGTTAAAAAATGGCCAATACTTTAACGAAGAATGAACCACTCTTGTATTGATTTTTCATGAATGCTTTTTGTAGAGAGTTAATATAGTTCTGAAAACGTTGGGAAGGTAAACGTTTTTGTTTGGGAAAGTGACGAGAAAATAAGATTTGTCTGTAAAACCGACTCTACCTACATAGTACTACTGGGTTATTGAATATGCCATATAGTTGTGACTACTTTGGTTATTGGTTCGTAATGCAAGCTATGGAGAAAAATATCCTTATTATGATTTGGTTAAAAACACCAGCGAAATTGTTGAGCAGTGGTTGCATTAAGATTGTGAAATCAGGTCAGTCATTTTTATTGAGTTTTCAATTTCTCCATCTCAGCGGTGTTCTTTCGTTCGTTCCCAAATTCCAACGCTCTTCCACACTCCTTAGAAATTGGATTGTTACGACGAGGATGGAGATGCCCTTCGAATTTTTGTGGTTTTCCCTTCCTTCTTGAATTTGTTTGCTCCAAGACAGAGGAAGTTGATCCCGTGGTTCTAGTTCACTGTGCCATCGGTCGTCCGATTAGCGAAGTAAGTAACGTTATCTAGTGAATACATGCATGGGTAACGTTCGAGAAACACCAGATGTCATTGAACATCCTTTTATGTAAACCGGAGAGGCTGTAACTAATGAGAAGAAGTAGTATGTATATGTATATATATATATATATATATATATATATATATATATATATATATATATATATATATATATATATATATATATATATATATATATATATATATATGTGTGTGTGTGTGTGTGTGTGTGTGTGTGTGTGTGTGTGTATTATATATACGTGTGTATATCTTTGTGTGTATACATAATACACGTGTGTGTAATCTTTGTAAGTTTAGAACAATTTGAACAGTTTAATAAGACGAGATAGTGAACTGACGCCATAGATAGGACACAAAATTATTATCGATTTTTGGGACAGATTTAAGAAGGATTCGGCTTGGATGAGGATAAAACATTAGGAATCACGAACTGTGATCGAAAAAGTAGTCGAGGAACTCTTCTTGGAATTGTTCAAGCTTATTGTCTTGGTATTAGATGTAGAAGTGTTTGACATGCCATCATTCCTATTTCACCCGTTGATTTTTTTTAAACAGAGCAAAACATTATGTATTTGGGTGGTCAAAACACTGAGAATAAGGATATCGTGGTTTGCAATCGATAGAATCGTTTATTTTATTATCTAGGAACGGAATTGTTTTTGGAAAACAATACAGTTACAATTAGATACCATACCAATTACCGCTAAATTAATCGGAACCTGACTTCCTTACTATGAAAAAAAAATAAATAAAGAAATCATGCTCTGATAGGAAGCGGATCTTGTAATTGGCTACTCCTGACTGTTGTAGGGAAGCCGGAAAAATCACTCTGAGGTTTTTTGTTGTACGTCAGGACAGAGCGACGAAGGGAGATTACCTTGGGTGAAAAAGATGTAGACGCAAGTTCGGTGATTCAGGGAAAGATTGATAGACTGATCAGGAGTTTGTGTGGCTCGGCGACGATGTGCTGACACCACGTGAGAGGAGTTTTGAATGGGAGAGGGAAATGGCTGGTTTTTCCTTTAGGAATGTTGGGGGATTATTAGTGAATGGGACGGGAAGGTATTTGCAGGGAGTGTAACTTGACGGTGGATCGGGGCGGAGAAAGATACGAGGAAATATTTGCAAGGGAGGGATATTTGGAGAAAATGTAAACTGAAAAAGATGAACGAATATTTTCTAAACACGGAACATAGCAATGGATATAACAAACAAAAGGAGGACTGTATTCACAAGGAATGACTGAAAGCTAGAAAAAATATGGGAAAGTATTTCTTAGGAAAGAAACATCGTAAATGTAAGCAGACTGAGATAAAGAATATGTGCAATGAAAGAAATTTATATTGCCTGTAAGCAAAGAAAGTAGTGAGAGATTATGTACAAGAAAAAAGATGATAATTGTAAGTAAAAAAGAAAATTACCTGGAGAATATTTGCCATAGAGAAATTTGACAGAAAATGTAATCAGATCCGGTTATGAAAAATATTTGCAAGGAAAGGGATAGTGAATGTGACCAATAAGATGAGAGAATATTTGCAAGGAGGGAATGTATGACAAATATTTATAAAAAAAACTTGTAGTGACAGTAAGCAGAGAAAGATGGAATATTTGCCAGGAAAGAGAAAATTTAGTAAATTTGAGCCAAGAAATTCGGAGAGAATTATTGTAAAGAAAGTTGATAGCAAATGTAAACATACAGATATGCGAGAATATTTATGAGCAAGGATATATTTGGAAAATATTTGTTAGGAACCGAAACGAAAGTGACTTAGGTGAAATGTACGATTGTATTCAGAGAATGTTGAACAGGTATGCACAGTACATAAGGAAATTAACAAAGATAAGATTTAGTTTGAATAAGAGTGAATTCAGTCTGTCAAGAGAAAAAATATGTAAAAGAATCCTAGTACTGGGAATGATAGTACAGAATAGGATCTAGAAAAAAATGTCATGCAGAAGAAAGGAAAAAAATTGTGAAAACGAAAGTAAAGTAAAGGTTACGAACCTAATATTTTTGGGAAGCAAAAGAGGAGCAATTATTGTGTTGATGAAGCGATGGAAGTTTCAAAGAAGATCCTAACAATCTGGGGATATTCAAACATTTGCTCTTTAAAGATTTAGGAATTAAAATACGAAAAATTTTTGGTCTTATCTTACAGAGAGTGGTAACTTGTATCCTATTGCTAATTATATCTTAACGCCTTCAGCTGACAAAACATGAGGAAAGAAAGTGAGAGAAAGTAAAGAAAATGAACTGAAATCCTCTAATAACGGTAGAGAGGAATCTTCTTCACTCTGCCACTTCGTGTCAATATTTACACGTGAAAATTTCTCAAAAGCGGCGTCTTTTGAGTTACATGGAGCTGAGTGCTCCCTGTTTATAGTGCAACAGATTAATGCTTCACCGTATCTTAAGGGTTTGAGAGGATGAGGAAAGTGTTGGAGGATGAGGAGGGGCGGGGGGGGGATGAATGGAGGGCAGGAAAAGTCCGGTAATGTTGAATGGGGGTATTCTGAGAGAGGCAAGAAGCTGATGGAAAAATGATGAACAAAGGACAAACTTAAGAGAGAACTGAATGTAGAGGGAAGAGGGGAAGCATGCGTAAACAGGATGAGAAGAAAAGAAAGGGATTGGAAGAAGGAGCGACGGGAACATCCTAAATAAAAGAGAAGTGTTTAATAGCTGAAGGTGAGGGAAGAGAAATTCTCATAGACTGAAGTGCTAACCACCATTTTTTATCACTACATTTGTTATTGAAGATATTACATAAGGGACATAAATCCTTGACATACATACAACAGTCTTAAAAAGAATGCAGGCTTGGCATCCCCAGAATTCGAGGTCAAATGAAAAATGTGAAAGAAATGCTCTAAATGGAATACCTTCTAGACAGAGGGAAAATTGTTTAAAAAATGTACAAAAATGCTTCCGTTTGAACATGTTCAGTAGACAAGAAAGCAGTTAGTTATAGTTTTCGATCATGTCTTAGGTCAAACAAAAATCGATAAGAATTTAGAACCTGTTTTATTTTTGCGCCTGCGTTCGTCTAATTATGCTTCTCTCTAGAAACCCAGAATGTTGTGACTATTACTTCGTAAGTATATAGAACCGTCAAGAGGAACAGTGGAGACTATCTCAGTTATAAGTATTTTAGGGAAACGGGTGTGCTGCGTTTCAAACCGGCCGTCTATAGCAGCACCGTCAAAGAAGAGAATCATAAGTGACTGTCGACACGAATGTGGGAGTATGAGGTTAGAAGAAAAACAATGGAAAAGTTGTTTATTTATGATGGGGTATACAAGTATAGGTAAGAATTAACGGAGAGAGAGAGTGTGTGTCATGTTTGTAGAACACGAAGGCGAAAGTAAAACAAAACTACTATCCTTCCTTACTCGACACTTTTTCTTTTACGCAGTTAGATAACAGAAGGGTGTACAATTATTCCAACCCCCACCCCCACATAACCCCTACTCCACAATTTTTTCTCCCAGGTAATTTTGATGTAGAGTCAATATTTGTTGAGCGCGCTGGATTCCGTATGTCTTCGTCATTTATAACAACGTGTTCGTAAGCCTAAACTGCATTTTTTCCAGTCTTTTTATGAGTCAAATTTTATGATAATAATTCTAGGTAAACTGAAATCAAAATTAGTTCGAAGTCATCCTGTAAGCAAACAAGTATGACATTTTCTAATGACCTGTGACTTAAGGGTCTCTCTCTCTCTTTCTCTTTCTCTCTCTCTCTCTCTCTGGTAATGTGATTGGACATTTCCCTTATTCTCATTATAATTGTTATTCGTAGGAAAAAAATTGTAAAAGGTTAAGGTCACTGGCTTTTCAAATCAAACCTCCATAGAATAAGTGTAAAAACATTAGAAGACCGGGAAAAAATGACAAATTTAGGTGGACCCTTCATATATGACTTAAGAGCATCCAAATTTAGGTTGAAGAGAAGCCTCACTGTCGAAAACCGTGCCGTGATCTCCCATAGAACCCCAAGTGCCCATAAGAGAGTGGGAGGAGAAAAATGGTAAATGCCAGAGCCAGGAGGAAATTGGGAGTAAAGTCTGAGAGGTACAAAAGAAGGCTATTAAAATTAAGGAGAGGCTGAAATAGACCCTTCAATTTCACATCACACTGAACATCAGTGAGGAGAAAGGAGGCTGAACTTGAAAATCTCGTTAGGAGGAGGAAGAAGAGGAAAAGTTTCGCAAAACGACCAGACATAAAATTCTCTGGGGAAGATTAAACACAGAGAGAAAACCCTATATTTAAACGGTGACTTTGATTTCCCTCTCCAATCCCCTTCGAATTGTTGTGGAAATCTTTTTCTATTCTTTTGAAATTGTATGCACCCCTTAAAAAGGTATTTTTATAATGGGAAGCGGTTTGATCATGGTTGGAAGGTGAAAAAATTATGATATATTTTGACACACGTTCATTAAATCGTATCGTGCCTAATAAATAGTTAAAATTGATCATTAGCAAATGCCCTTATTAATTCAGACTTGATGGGGACGTTAAATTGAAAATTTTGTCATAAATGCGTTGAAATTTATGTGCATTTTTCGTATCCTACTTACAGACGTAAATATATGTAAAATTTTTCCGTATACAAAAGTAACAAATTGTTCATCTAGTCATCAATTTGCTTGAGTAACCGCCTTCCACCTGGTGAGAGAGAGAGAGAGAGAGAGAGAGAGAGAGAGAGAGAGAGAGAGAGAGAGAGAGAGAGAGAGTGAGAGCACCCTTTCCTTTTTCCACGCGAGGAGCCGCGAAGCCAGGCACATAATCCTGGTAAGTAGAAGTTGCCGTAAATTCCTCATCCTTGGAGGAAAACGATAAATTCCCATCAGAATCGGAGGTGAAGTCTACCAGTGGTAGGGAAAACTAGGAGATTAATGTCCGAACTAAAAGCAGGATTACCCTGCCCCCGGGGGATTAAGCTACCAAGTGAGGCAAAAGAGGATTACATTCATGGAGGAAAGAGGAAAACACACGGACGGTGAGGAGGTAGGTAGGGAGGAGGGATGCCGCGATTGGAAGAAATGGGAGGGGTTGGTGTAGGGGGGCAGGCATAGGTGTACGATAGAGAGAAACACAATGTGTTACATGAATTGCCATTAGCTGGGCAAAAGAGGTAAACACTAAGATATTAAATGTATAATTATCATTAACATTTAATGTACAATTGCTATAATATAGTAATTGGTAATTACTCTAAGACTGTGCAGTAAACATCAGGGTTTCAAGACTCACGAGAGACTGATAACTCTCAGCATTCAAGAGGCAGCTGAGAGAAAAGTGAAGTTCGTAAGTTGTACGAAGAGAGAATATTGTGTATAGACTTGCTGTAAATAAACATAGCGGATCTTTGGAGAGAGAGAGAGAATGTGTACACACGTGTTTGCTTAAAGGGAAGTTTTTCTTTGTATAAAGAAGGAAAGTAAAGGGAAATATAAAATGCGTTCCGGGACCAAAAAGGATTTGATCGAGAGAGAGAGAGAGAGAGAGAGAGAGAGAGAGAGAGAGAGAGAGAGAGAGCTTGACTTTACGGCAAGGTATACTCAAAGTAATACTACTTACAGTCTTATGAGACACAGTTTCCTAGGTCGAGAATGGCCCTTCGCGTCTTTACGATCCATAATGTTCTACTTTTAGTGTTTAGTGTCTCAGGTGTGCCATGTCCCACTGCGCTACTACTTTTCAGGTTTTTACGTCATTTAGTTGTTATAGACCCTGTTGCTATCAATATTGCTACTACCTTCTCCTCCATCACATTTTGTCTTTATAGCATTTAGTTGTCAGGCGCTCTACTTTGATTATTATCAACATGTATAGTTCTACTAGCACTTCTGATAATAACGTAATGATAATTGTCGGCAATGTTTTGGCCCTCAGCATGGATGATTCTACCTGTATTTAAATACAGGAATCTTCTTTATACGAAACCTTGAAATTCCGGAAAAATTACTCAGAACTTCGTCAGCCTTATTTATTGTATGTTCTTGTTTTGTGGTCGACATATAATTGTTTGGGCGCCATCTTATCGGTATTTGCATTAGTTACAAGAATCTTTTCATCGCTGAGGTAGGCATCTATAATTGAAAGTCCCTGGTTGTCGATACATGTTTGAAGACGTATGTCTGTTCTCATTCCCTCTGCAGGTCATGTAGTAACCAGCATCACTATCCCAAAATCCCAAATGTGGATCTGGAAATGTAGCATTAAACTTGTTATTTTCAACCATTCCTGTAAGTCAAGGGCTCTAAAGGCAATCGCCAACCAAGTTATCTGGCATGTTAGCATCTAGTTCTGTGTGTACACACTTACAAATGCTAAAAAAAAAATCCCCAAATCTTTCGATCACATTTAGCTCAAACAAAATGATTGAAAAAAGTTAAGAAGCAAGTTTCTCAGCTCGCGTAGAAATGTTGCAGTCAGAAAAACATCACCCGCTACGAAATATTAATGACAGGTTACAAGAGGGCAATAGCTAAACTATAAACTCCTCCGTTAAAGATACATGGACACTGCTCTTTCTGAAGAAAATTGCGCATTCTCTTCAGAAATGCGGTTAGACATCAGTTCTCAAACGATACATTGTGGACATGGCTGCCAGCAAGTAGATACATTATTGAATATTTTCTTGTTTTTTTTGCTGCGATGACAGTCGAAGTTGGCATGTTATTCAGCAGGTGGTAGAATAGAAATGCACACTGCGCTTTAAATAGTCAGCGCTCAGCCAGAGCAGAGAACGAAGGCGTAGAGGTCAAAGAACTGAAAGGGCAGGTGGATGGACGAGGTGAAAGGTCATTCCATCATGTCTCTCTCTCTCTCTCTCTCTCTCTCTCTCTCTCTCTCTCTCTCTCTCTCTCTCTCTCTAGTAATATGTATTGTTGCAACGCCGCCAATCTCTCAATCTCTATTTTTTTTTTACGTGAAAAGTATGAAATATCCTCATTGCTACAAAACATTCCTTGGTTGAGGTACATATAACTAGAATAGTATTCAGCTGACAGTGTTCCCTTACATCAATTATTTTCTTAAAATCTTTCTACTTCCTGTGTATAATAGGAAAGCACGAGGCCAGAATTTTAATGCTTCCGAGATCAGACAACGGGACATTGCCTGCGCCGTTCCTCAGATTTGCTAGGCTTCAGCCATAAGCCTCGTGAATTTATTAAGCTCTTCATGTAAGGTTACCTTGTCTTTCCCTTCATAGCTTTTAATTACATAAGGGAGGCCTTAACTCCAAGGCAGTTAGAACTTACCTTCTTTCTTTCATCCCTTAGAAGGTTTTTAGCTGACGCTGACCACACCAATTTCTACCTCAGTAGGTGACCAGGAAAAAAAAAAAGTGACCGAAAGTTAGGTCGCTTGATTATTTAATTCTCAACGATCCTGACGAACTGGGCGAACAAAGGCCACTTGGATTTTGCAGAGTCCGTTCGGCCTCCACTATTTTAAGGATGCCAAGGCTGTTAGTTTACACCTCCATGGTCTGCTACCACGATTAAAGATCAAGGCAGCGTTTTGACACGAACCGGCTGTCGATCGAACAACCTTAAGGACCTCCCTAACAAAGGCGACGATGGGTTTTGTGAGGACATGAACCGACAGCACAATTCTGACCTTCAGGAGAAAGGGGCTACACTGGCCTCATCTGTGCCGAGTCATTTATTCCCTTCTGACTACTGTCAAATGCCATAGTGATACGTTTTCCAGCCATGAAGACACTGGTCCAACTATTCCCACTGCCTGTAGGATAACACAACTGAGCCATGTGAGGGTGTGGGTTTCGGGGTGGGGGGTTGGGGGTTTCCTTTCAAACATCCTTTACTCACAATTTTCGTTTCAACGCTGAATAACCTCATAGGTCACAGCGCTTGGCCATTGGCTTAAATCTTATATTCCTATCCTATCCTATACCGCCAAGAAGATTGAGAGTCAGAAAATACACCTTTAGCCTTCATTAGTAAATTAGATTAAGCTACTTTCATCGCAATAAATCATTAAGTTACGTTGTTCAACTCTGATCTGTGGGCACATTCGTTTGTGGAGGAGTCTTGTTTAAAAGCGGTGTTTTAACTAGTGATTACCCTAAGTCAAACTAGAATCTCTTGACGTAATAATTTTGAAATTAATGAAATTTGGAATGTGGCCAAATAGACTTCTAGAGTTGCAATAGTAAAGATATGTTGAATCTTTACTTTGGTATAAGGTCTCAACATACTTGACCTGCTCATTGTGCATTAATTAATAACGACTGCCACTCATTACTCTAATCTGTATGATAAATTATGGAAACCATTCAGAAATCATGGATGCAATTATCAAACCTCTTTGGAAAGCCAGAATTGGTATAAAATCTGAAAGAACTGAGCATTTAAATTACAAGTCTGTATTATCAACGTTGCAAATAATTTTGCAATACGAAAAGTGAAAGACGCTGTACGTCTCATGTAATCACTAATATGTATCTTGTTTTTCTTGCAGCACCATGCCATTTTGAATTTTGAATTCAGTGTATTTGTGAATGAGAAGGGAGTTTATGTACCTGTGCGTAATTAAGCAGGAACAGTGAAAACGCGTAATCTGAGAATGTCTACCACCAACGTATTGTATTAGCGTTCGTCCAGATTGTACGAAGCAAATAATTAAGGCTTGTGATACCGGACGTCAGACATTAGGCAAGAGAACTGTAAAATTATAAAGAGAAAACCGTGTTAAAGAGACTACTTGTTTAGATTTGAAATGATTATTCAGGATAATGTAAATCTTTCAAGTCATACTTGGGTGACTTGTAAAAACTTTCCAAGTGATAATTGTTTTTAAGTTTTGTCGTAATGAGTAATTTAATCCCAACTTAATGCATTGATTGTAGGTTGGTTCTGATTTTGTCACTTAAGAAATCGCCGCAAGGGAATTTATTTCCTACGTCTCTGTAATGTGTTGGTACAGGGGTTCTTTTTTTTTTTTTTTTTTTTTTTCATTTTAGTATCTCTTAATCTGTTTTTCCACATAAGTAAATCGAATCCAGTAACTTGGGTTTTCTTTATGCCGTATATGATATACAAGCTCCGTAATTTTTGCTTTTCCTTCGCCTGCCCTACTTGGTAAGTAGCCTTTTATTTATTTATTTTTTTTTTTGCTGTAAAATTTTAGAGAAGAAATGATGTGTTCTTGCTTTATATATATATTATATATATATATATATATATATATATATATATATATATATATATATATATATATATATATATATATATATATATATGTGTGTGTGTGTGTGTGTGTGCAAGATACGAAGTTTTCGAACTTCCTGAAGTCTCCTCCTTTGAAGCTAGAAGAAGCGACCAGCTCAAAGTTGCAGCCCGGACCGCCTGCAAAGCCCTTGAGTAGAAATTATTCGAAAAGTGCTATGCCACTTCTCTCTTCTGAAATTCAGTGTCATTAGCATCTTAAGGAAGATGAAAGACTAAGTGGTTAAAGCCCCGAAACTTAAAAATGTAGAAAATTGCTCTGCGGAACTTTCACCATCTCACCTGGTTGTGGTATTGTGAATATAAACGTTCCGCCCTGTGGTGTATCTTCTCACGGGGAACGGGTTATTATTAGTGTTGTGGTCGCCTTGATGATGTTGCTCCTAAAATAACACAAGCGCATCTCATGGATAGATAAATAAAAAGTGAAGATCAGTTGTCAGTTTAATTATTCACATTTGCTCTAAAAATTTGTTTTTACCGTAGTGGTTTTGTTGAGCATACCGTAGTGCATTCTTTCTTTTGCGCTGAACTTGGCTTGTTTACATATATATATATATATATATATATATATATATATATATATATATATATATATATATATATATATATATATATATAAAATGTATGTATATATATTTATACATATAAAATGTATGTGCATGTATTTATGTATGTAAATAGTTATATATATATATATATATATATATATATATATATATATATATATATATATATATATGTGTGTGTGTGTGTGTGTGTGTATGTGTGCGTGTGTATGTGTGATTTGACTCCAGGAAAATGAGAACACAACTGTCATTGTCACATTCATTCTTTAATTACTGAAACGAAAAACCTCTAAGGCATGGGCCGCTTCACATTACCAAAAAAAAAAAAACCTGCCCATTCACTTCTGTCTTATACGCTCACGCTTCGTAGATGTGAAGGCCCTTCCTCCTCGGCACCTCCACTCCATCTATTCAGCACTTCCGTTTCTACATCAGCGAGTCATAACACTGATGCACCCTTACACCTACGCTAACCTTTTCACTACTTATGCTGTGTATTTCCTGATTTCTGAACCCTTCAATTTTTGACCCACATATGCAACGGACTCCTTGAGGCCTAGCTAATGTGTTTTCTGTTATAAGAACAGTTTTGTAAAAAATGCTTCCATGTTCGATTTCCTTAGAAACTCGCTACTGAGACCATTTTTAATGGCATCGTCTCCCCCGTGAATGAATTAATTAATCATTTTTTAGTATATTCGGTGGCATTTTCACTGACGAAGTTAGACCAAGCAGTTGGCATAATCACAATTAGACGGTGCATAAAAATGATCATACATAAGTCGACCTTGATCAGTAGAGGTGTTCGTATGTTTGTCTTGTTAATAGAGGTATCATCGAAACTGAGTATCTTTGGTTGGAATCGCCTCTCCTTACCCTGCCTACACTTTCAAGCACATCCTGGCAGGCGCTCGGGAGCATAGGAATGCATGCAAGCAAAGGCCGTGACCCCATTCATTCTGTTTTAATGTTGCCCCGGAGGTAAGAAGGGGGTCAGCGATGGAAATGGAATGTGCCAATCACCGACTGAGGGAGGGGGCGGATTCTTATCCCCCTCCTCCCCCGTGTATCCTCTTCCTCCTCCTGCTCCTCCTCCTCCTCCTCCTCCTCCTCCTCCTCCTCCTCCTCACCAGTTCTCATCCCTCCCACTCCCTCCTCCCTCTCTCTCTCTCTCTCTCTCTCTCTCTCTCTCTCTCTCTCTCTCTCTCTCTCTCTCTCTCTCCAAGAAATGTGCTAGAGGAGAAGAAATCCAGGGGATTTTCCCCAAGGCCGTCCGCTCGAATTTTTACAATAAAGTCTCTAGAGAAGACAAGTTGCCTTTCTTCCCCCCCCCCCTCATTCGTACGAGAGGCTTCTTTGCTCCGGATCGAGGACTTTCTTGTCCCGAATTGAATAGATTTAAGAGACAGTGGGCACCGATTCCTCTCATAGTCTCGCTGAAACCTCGGCCATTTTCTGTATTTTATTTAGGAATTATATTCCTTAAGAGGAAAAAGTGCGTCATTCATTTCGCCGTGTGATTGCCATGAAGGGAATTCCCGGTTGATATACGAAAAAGGAACAATGGCTGGGTTTTCTCTTGGTGCTTAATATACATTTTCAAAAATATAACATATTTACTTTCCAAAAAGATAATGAAACATGGGACTTTAACAGTATATAAAATCGAAAAGGCATAATGGGCAATGGGGCTGATTCATAAACTAAACATCTCTGCGTAGAAAGCAGAGTCTGAACCTTGACTCTTGGGAACATAGAAATGAAGTAAAATTGAAAATAAAAGTGGGGCCTGGCGTGGGTAGATTATAAAAGTACTTGTAAAAGAAATATTTGTTGTAGAATATCATTAAAAATATAATTTCACTGTTATCCCGTGAACCAACTTCCCCACAAGAGTTACATCACGATCTTGCATTTGACAGATTATCATATCGCAGACTCTGGTGTTGACGTTCATTGCACTGCTTCCACTTGAATACAAATTTAGTTCAATGTCAGTTTGTGCAAAAATCATTCTGGATTATTAAATTTCATTACAGCTCTTTTACGGGTATTCATGATTGGTGGAACACCAAATTTGAGTATAAGTTTTTGTAGAATCGCGTTTTCCTCCAGAACGTAAAATATTTTAAAGAATGTTACGTATGGGATGGAAATATAGGTTTAGATATTCGCTCTTGAACATGTGAGGGACCTGGTCCTTGACATGCCCGGAATCTCTGATTTCTCTTTGATTTTAAGAAGCGGCTCTGATTCCTCTCCCGACGGATATAAGCCTTAGGCATATTCTTTTTTCTTTGGAGAGCCGGCCTGAGATTGAACAGCTTTGGTTTTTATCTTGGTTTTTTCTCCAGCATATGGTAGAGAAAATAAGGCGTCATGTTTGGTAGTGCGGGTATAATCTTTTATGTCATAGTAACCAAGGTCTAGAGAGTAGCATTCTCTAGACCTTGATAGTCGCTCAGTGAAGCGAAAAGTATATGAACAGATGGAGTGGAAAATTCTGTTCAACGCCGTTAAATGAGAAAGATGTAGGTGGATAAACAGAATGACAGGAAAATAGGACTTGGGCTCAATATACTTTAGGTGAAGTTACACAACTCAAGGGGACAATAGAAGAGCTAATAGAGTGAAGAATTACTTTTGATAAAAAATGAAATACAAAGGAAATGGGTTAATATGTTAACATGAAATGAAAATATGAACTGGGCGTGAAATACTGTATAAAGCGAGAAATAAGAGGATACATTTAAAAGAGAAAAAAAAATTATAAAATGAGGCTCCTGTTAGAATAGGGATGATTTGTCCAAGGGAGAACTTTCCCCTTTGGTCACGATGTACCTGCCTCTGCCTGCCATACCTAAATTAATGAAAAACTTTTTTATCGTAAATTTTGGTCTTCGGACATAATATACATATACATTTACATATTATGTCCGAAGACCAAAATTTACGATAAAAAGTTTTTCATTCATTAATTTATATATATATATATATATATATATATATATATATATATATATATATATATATATATATATATATATATATATATATATATATATATATATATATATTACGTTTGTACGTACTCAAAATTTAAAGAGTCCATTATATTATGTCCGAAGACCAATTTTACGATAAAAAATTGTATATATACATATACTGTATATATATGTATATTTATTTTAGGTATATGTATAAAATTCCAATATATACATGTTCCATGCACAGCACAGTTGTGGAGAAAGAAAAGTAGGTGAAAGAGTCCGTCTGCGGTCTATTAATGTTTTTACGTTAGTGTATTTTCACAGCTTTTAAGACGTGTTCAGAATTCTAGAATTTTGTTGTATGTTAATGAGATAGAGCTGGCAGGTTTCATATTGCCATTCTCAGATAGTTTTTTTCATAGTAAATAATAACAAAGACTGACTGAAGAATCTTGATAAAAAAGGAAGATAACAGAATGGACTTCAGTGCTTATTAGCACGTTGTAATTGGCGTACAATGGATCCATTTTACGGAATAGAGGATTTTCTAGTAATTACCTAATCTTGGACGTACCGAATTTTGAGATGTGAAGCAGTGAATTTTTGCAGAAGGTGGAATATATTCTTTAAAAGCGTAATTCATCGATATTTTTTATTGACTTTCACTTTTTTTTCTGTGTCGATTTTATGATTAGCCATAAGTAAATATCCCCTCTATGTTTCCAAGCTGTAATTCAGGAGCTGATCTTGTCTTCCCAAGTGTACCTTCGACACTCAAGAAGACTTGAGAATAACTTACAAGCACGAGCGACTGACCATTGCAGCAGCTTAATTTGAGTGAGGTTAAGGCACTCACAAAGCTTCTTGTTAATTCCTTGTAATTTACTTGTAAATGAAACGGAGCGACGGGGGTTTGCTGGAAAAATAATTACAAAAGTGTGGTAAGGGGTTTGACGAGAGGTTGCGCAATGTATGTTAATGGTAATTGGAAATATGCTAATTTGTCGAGCGTGTGTTTTTTCTCCTTTGTGAGATGTAGAGAAGTTTTTTTAACATTGTATTTGGAGAAATTTACACTGATAATTTTCTTCCCCCTGCGCCTTTTGTATTTTTATCGCTGTAGCTGAGACTGGCTAGTATTATTTGGTGTCTTATATTTAAACGTCTTTTGGCATTGAATGTCATGTAGGAAAGTATGAATTTTCAGATATGAACTCGTAACTTTAGCTAATATTTTTAATAGTGTTCGTGATTTTAGGAGTATATGAGGTTATTTCAAATTCTTTAATATGAACAGAATATTAAGTAAAATACTTTGCAGAATGAAAAGTCACTATTGAAATTCGTTGAAAGTTGTGTTGTGTAATTTATATATATATATATATATATATATATATATATATATATATATATATATATTATATGTGTGTGTGTATATAAAGTGTGGAAAAAGTTTGTAATTAGCAAGTGTGTAGCCTATATATATATACGAGATATAGTAATGGCGGAAAGTGTTGTTAGTGAGATACGGCTAGTGTACATAATACCTTTTTAACGTCCAAAGCAAATGCCGGATTTGGTATATTTATATATAGTATATATATTATATGCACTTACGAAATATAAACGTTTTTCCGCCAAACTATCATTTTCATTTCTTTACACATGACTGAACAATCTCAAAACACTCGGATCTAGTTTACAGTCCCTTCTATGTACCTGCATATTCTTCGTTCTTTAAATTCTTTTTGCGTTACGTATACCGCAGAAATAATTAATGTCATCAACTTCAACAATTTTTACTTCATTCAACATCCATATTTCAGTTACATAAAGGAGAGTTGGCTCAATGAATCCTTGGATTCCTTAGAAGCCGTGTGTGTGTGTATGTATATGTATATGTATATATATATATATATATATATATATATATATATATATATATATATATATATATATATATATAATTTTTTTTTTTATTTGTGTGTGTCAGTGTTTTTGTATGTGAGCGTGCGTGTGTTGTAGATTTGAGCTTACAAGGAAATTCCCGTCGACCCTTTTACGAAATGGGATATCTACGGAAATCTATCCACCCTGATCGATGCAGTGTGGTTGTGATTCACCTACAGTAAACACTCACGTCATCTTGACACTCCCCTCTCGTCGAGATTTCAAAATCTCTTCCACACTCATTTAAAACCGACTTGCGGGCTTTTGGCATTTCTTTCCTGTCATTTTGTTTATATATATATATATATATGTATATATATATATATATATATATATATATATATATATATATATATATATATATATATATATATGAAATTTTTATCACACCGTGATTTATATACAATCATGAAGCTACAAATGTCGCTTAATATCGAAATTCACGCTACCTCGGTATATCTCCGTTGGAGAATTGTCGCCGAAGGGGAATTTATATAAGTGATAAATGAATTGGAATCGTCGGGACACGAACCCGTGACGAAAACCTATTCAGCGACTCCAGTGGACGTTAACCATTGAGCCATCAAGAGAGGTATAAGTCTTTTGCCGAGATGTCGTACTGCTTTTACCCGTCGTGAGCGGGGAAATGTACTAGCCTCGGCAATGACCCACCTCCGCCATGACAGTTCATTGGCACGTTTGGAACACGCAGTTCATATTATGAAATTTTTATCACACCGTGATTTATATACAATCATGAAGCTACAAATGTCGCTTAATATCGAAATTCACGCTACCTCGGTATATCTCCGTTGGAGAATTGTCGCCGAAGGGGAATTTATATAAGTGATAAATGAATTGGGATCGTCGGGACACGTCACGACGGGTAAAAGCAGTACGACATCTCGGCAAAAGACTTATACCTCTCTTGATGGCTCAATGGTTAACGTCCACTGGAGTCGCTGAATAGGTTTTCGTCACGGGTTCGTGTCCCGACGATTCCAGTTCATTTATCACTTATATAAATTCCTTCGGCGACAATTCTCCAACGGAGATATACCGAGGTAGAGTGAATTTCGATATAAAGCGACATTTGTAGCTTCATGATTATATATATATATATATATATATATATATATATATATATATATATATATATATATATATATATATACATATATATATATATATATATATATATATATATAATATATATATATATGGTATATAAATTTTGATTTGGTGTCATTTATACCTCCATGACCTTCTTTTTTTTATTCACAAATGTTAAACCTCAAATATAGTGTTTCTTCGCCGGCGCAAAAACTCCTCTGCTGAATATTTCCATAGATCTGACAGGCTCACAAAGTACCAGATGGCTCTTCAGTAGCGATAGGAATTGAATAATCTGTTTCATTCTAGCTTTTTGGAATATTCTTAATACGGTTCCTTGTAATTATGTGTCTATATATAAGAGGATTCAATTCCTGTATTATATCTGCAACGCTCATTCACTCAGATTACAATCTTTAGACATGGATAAGTCAATCACCATCTTCTGATGTGACCATCCACGAAGTCCCAGATGGAAGTGATCACTCAGCGGGAGGGAAAGGATTAGCGTCACGTTGAGCTTATGTAACGTGCTTTCGTCGGAATTGGACGGCGAGAATAAAGATGGGCAAGAATAAGTTAGAAGTAACATCTTTAAGATGAGTGTTTAAGACCTAGTTTAGAGAAATGATGTAGTTTTCCAAGTTGCATCTAAGACTACTCGACGTGAATTGGCTGCTTGACCACGAAATCCCGAAAATTGCAGGTGTTTTCATCATCAATAAGAATGGCAAAGTGAAGTTTACCTGCCACGTATGGTGTACATTGATATCATCTAAAATATAAGATAACATCCTGTAGGCTTGTTCAGCACAAATACTCGTGGAGAGGCCTTGCTGCGGAATGTTATGGCTATGCTATTTTCATCGAGCATAGCTTGAAGGGGATGTGGTTATGATGATTTAATCGCACTGTACCAGAGACATGTACAGTATGTATGTACTGTAAAAAAGATAGTATCTTTTCCAAAACATCAGAAAAAGGCGTGTCTTAATTAAAGTATATTTTCAGGTAGTAAATTTGAAGAATTTCCGGTAACAATGTATTTTGTAAGTGCCATTTTAAAGGTGCATTTGGATTTATATATAGAATAAATACATTTGTGCCTTGATGCTAAGCTTATTCAAGCACATCATATCAAAAATATTTTCCTTTCGCTACCTTTCAGGAATAATTGCTGCAAAACCGTTTTGTTACCAGTTTTAAATATGAAATAATTCTCAATCTTAACTAAACTCTTCCAGTGAAATATTTAATGGAATTAAAATGTATATCATTCATTGTAGATATCAGGGAGAGAAGTCAGGGAAATGAAGTAAACAGTATGTAAATATTACTTTTATATGTGTACGCAAAAATCTACATGCAATATATATTTTTATATATATATATATATATATATATATATATATATATATATATATATATATATATATATATATATATATATATTGTGTGTATGTGTGTGCGTGCCTGTGTGTGGCTGTGTGTGAAGAAAAGTCTGAAAGTGTATGTAAGAGGAGCTAGTCGAAAGGAAATATAAAGAGGAGTATATGGGTATTTGGAAGTATATAAATAATATATGAAATATACTTAGGCCACTTACGTGTAATATATAATATATATATATATATATATATATATATATATATATATATATATATATATATATATATATATAATATATATATATATATATATATATATATATATATATATATATATATATATATATATATATATAATATATATATATATATATATATATATATATATAATATATATATATATATATATATATATATATATATATATATATATATATATATATATATATATATATATATATATATATATATATACATATATATACACATATACAGTATATACCACATTACCACAGGACTTTATTTTCAAGCCATTGACGAAGGACTGATACATAGTATGAGAAGTCATAAATATATATACTACAGAAACAGTATTGACGAACATACACAACCGTTTGAGGCTACAGATCCACCTACAGGCGGGTGTCAAGGTAGGAGTGGCATTCAAAACTCATTTGGCTAAAAATCACAATATACTCTCAGGGGACAATACTTGTAAACGTACCGACCATAGGAAACTACAGATCCACACCTGACAGTTGTCAGGGAGGCGGGGTTGAAAAACTCATTAGCAATGCTGCCCCCGTGCTGTGTTTACAAAATGATAATCTTATTTCCATACATCTTTACTGCCTACCTTACAATTTAAACAATTTACAAATTTCTTTTGATATTAAAAGATCAAGTCTATACATCCCTTCACTGATATTCATATTATGACTGTAACTTTTCTTTTATAAAGTTAGATTCAATGATATTCCTTTCCAGTGCGTTATTAGAATATACAATCCTTTTTGCCCCTTCTCAGTTGATAGCATGATTGTTCTCACTAACTTTTACAAAAATACCACTGTTCCCCTGTGCATATCTCACACATTTTTTATGCTGTTCTATTCTCTTTTCCATCGCTTTACCCGTTCGACAAGTATAAATGTTGTCACAGACTTACAAGGAATTTTATATACACACCCTTTAGTATTGTCGGGGGAGTTCTTTGATAAGTACATGTTTCATTGTTTTATTGTTCTTAAATGCGTCATTAACACCAAAATTCTTAAGAACATGGGAGATATCTTTCTTATTATTATATATAAGGCAGTACAAGGAAATTTTTTGTGTTGCAGGGTTCTTTTTGGTTGTGATACATAGTCTTTTTTGCCGCTTCTAATGCATTGTTTGATACACTGTCAGGATATTTCAATTTCTTGCCTGTATTCCTAATCTTATCTATTTACTCATTTGTGTATTCAGGACTACATACACGTAATGCTCTTAAAAACATAGATGAAAACACTGATTTCTTAACCTTATTCCTTTTTCCGGAATAGAAATGCACATAGGAAGAAATATCAGTAGGTTTTCTCTACACACTATATTTAAACCCATTACTGTTTCTTCGTAGGAGGGTATGTAACCAATATTTTCCATTTCCATAGTGAATTTAACTGATGGTACTAAATGGTTTAACTTTGTAAAACAAAGTTATTTACATCTTCGTTCCTTTCTAATACTTCGTCAGTGGCTTGGAAATAAAGTCGAAACCGGTCAGGACCTACACCCCGTCTCTTATTTTTCACCTGTGGTAATGTTTGATAAATGAATCACGTACAAAAGTGATTATAATAATAATAATATATATATATATATATTTATACATATATATTTATATATATATATATATATATATATATATATATATATATATATATATATATATATATATATATATATATATATATATATATATATATATATATACATATATACAGCATATGTGTGTTATGTGTCAGAAATTTATTTCTTGGAAACACGTTCCCATGTGTTTATTTCAGAAATTTTATTTATATATATATATATGTATAATTTATATATATATATATATATATATATATATATATATATATATATATATATATATTTGTATGAGAGATATGAAAGTATATTTTATAACACATAGACATAATTTATAAATAATATTCCATTGTTGCTTTTGGGCAGTAGCCTTTGTATAAAAATAATCTGGAAATCAACCACACATCCAGAAGTCGATCAATACACGAGTATGTCTCCGAACCACACCATAAATATCATACCAGCATTAAATCTATTTGATAGACGAGACAACAGCTTAAAAGCTCATGTTAATCCTGAACGATCACCACTGACTCATCATCTTTATGATGATCATCACATTATCCTCATATCACCACTAGCACTGCGCCTCCCCCCCCCCCCTCTTCGCACATGCCGGTACAGGTAATCATTTTTATTGTCTTTCGTTGATAGGGACTCATTCATCACATTATTTATTTCAGATTTTTCCCCAGGTGCATCTCTTTTTATCCCCTCAGTTGAATCATGTTGATAAACTGGGGCAGCAAAAAGCTCCTTTAGATGTTATGCTTATTATTGTTATTATTGATATTATTCATCGTGTTCTAACTTCGGTCACAGTAACTGCATGTTTTTAAGGCTACGCTCATTTTCATATACGAGTATGTCACAGAAACTTCTTCTGTTTCCAGTAGATCGCTGGGACCTCTCATGATTTTGACATCATTTAAGGTACTGAAACATCATGTGTTAACAATATAAGAGCTTCTTAATTATTATAACAGAGTATCCTTGGAAATACAATATACGTTATCATTATTTTCAATACTTGATACCTTCGTATCAGCAAATGACAGGAGATTGCGTGGTAGATTATGCACTGAAAATTTCTTTTCTCTGAAATTATTTCCTTCTATAAATAACTTTTTTTCAGAAATTCGTTTTATTTTAAGAAAAGCATCGGTTTTAAGACATTTTTCTTTTGGACCTCATTTTGAATCTTTTCCCTTCCTTTGCCCTATCCTCCTACACTGTGCCTGTTTCTAATTTTGTACCTCCTCTACGAAAAGGAAAAAAGTGTAACCCCCGACATCTGCCCATCTCCTCCCCCCTGAATGTCACCAGGAAACATTTTCTGCATTGCCCCAGAGAACAGTTTAAATGACAAGAACTCGGTCTTTGACAACAGAACACTTGGAGTTCTAGTAACGTAAAATCCCTAAACCCCACTTCCCCGAGCTCCTCTCTCTCACCCCTCAACCTACGACGTGTGTAGGTGTAAGTGTTGAACCGCTACACTTACAACCTTTCTCCATTAGTGTACAGATGCCCGACCACCCTTCCTTCTAGGTCTAACTGCTGCTATGGCCGCCAGCGACTACTTTCCTTCGAGGTCGACCTTCAGTATCCCTGGTGAGTGGAGAACCATTTGCCTAAACCAGATGTGCCAAGCTCACAGTGTCCATCATACTGAGTGGCCTGATGATACCTGAATGTGTATATTACTACCCTTTTGCCAAAAAATAAAAAAAAACAAACATCCCCCTAAGCTGAATGGCCGCCTTTTATGTGATTACTACTGTATATTCATGCTGTGGGTCATCCCATGTTTTTTTTAATCCCTACAATGTCTTTTGTGCAAGAAAAACGGTCGATTATGATGATGTGCCTTTTATGCGTTGCCTGATATCTTGATTGATACCTGTCCATCGTCCTCCTCTTCCCCCCCCTCTCAAAAAAAAAAGTGTATAGGTGACATATCCATGATCTGCTTTTTCTTGTTTTGTTTTTAATTAGGATTTTTGTGTGTCGTTGTACATATAGGTTTTATGTCATGGCTTTTTCATTGTGATATAATCCGTTTGTGAATTTGTTTGCTTTTTTGAATAATAATCCAGAATTTTTTGCAGATAAAATACAACCTGAACTCTTGATTTCCTTACAGCATCATTTTGTTTTTTGCTCATATCAAAATATCTCTCTAAAAATGTCCCCCATATTAACAGTTAAATTCTTGTATTGCTTCGGTTGCACTCAACATCCCATATGAAAACCAGCTGGTGTTGAGAAAATTCCTTAAAATCGGGATTTTTTTTTTACAATCATTAAACTAAACTACCAGAAAATGGTGCCTTCTTGCTTGAGCTTCCTCTCCTGTGACACTCCCGAAATTCTGCGCGAGGCCTTCTCCGACTTCCTCTTAAATAATTTCCTGTGTCGGTTCCAAGGGTTTAGAAGCTATTAAAGTGTTCATGTTATAGACTAGTTGCCACTACCTTTAAATAAAATATAAAATACTCATAATTTGCAAACTCTGATTTACTGTGAAATCTGTCAGTAAATATATATTTTATTGCATATATATATATATATATATATATATATATATATATAATATATATATATATATATATATATATATATATATATATATATATATATATATATATTGGGACGACAGACAGACAATCTGAGTACACCTATGAAGTGTATGCGTTGGTTTACACACACACACACACACACACACACACACACATATATATATATATATATATATATATATATATATATATATATATATATATATATATATATATATATATATATATATGTATATATGTGTATATATATATATATATATATATATATATATATATATATATATATATATATATATATATATATATATATATATATATATATATATATATATATATATATATATATATATATATATATATATATATATATATATATATATATATATATATATATATATATATATATATATATATATATATATATATATATATATATATATATATATATATATATATATATATATATATATATGACTGTATGTGCAAGAAGTATTTCTATTTGGAATTCCCAGTAAACAACTCATTTTCTGTCGTTATTAAATAACATTCATTTCATGGCATCCTCGACGATGGCCGGTTGAAATCATTGATTTTTCATCATTCAAATCATTTCTACCTTTTTTTTGGTATTAATTAATCTTCTGTATCGACAAGAATGATGTGCATTTTTAGTTCCTTCTTTGAAGGACAGTTTTTAAATTTTAGACCACTGTCAAACGATGTTTTGTTTTAATTCTGTTCTTTTATTTGGTTAAATTCTCCTAATAATATTTTTCTTCTTCCCAGTAAAAAGTTGCCTTCCGTGAAGTTCTTCATAATTAAATTTCCGTTCTAATGTAACCCCTTGTCTTTGTTAGATTATAATGCTCTCATTATTTACGTGAGAAACACCCTTAAAGTAATTCTGTTGGATTAACATTCCATCATAATTTTCGCCTTAGTTTACTTTGCTTAATTATCTTATCTGATCTTATTAAATAACTTCTTTATCACAACTCCGTTGCAGTGTTCTATGATTCCAAATGAATCTAATCACGTATTCTGTAGCCGTCGGTAAGCATATAAATTGAGTTACCGTCCCCAAAGACCGCTTTTAATTATCCTCCTTGGGTACTTACTTTATTTTTGGTCTCCTTTTATTGATGCATTTCTGTCATACCAGCTGAATGCGTAGATTTCATGAATAACGCATGATTTTGTCGAAATAATATCTTTCTTTCGACTCTCGGTAAATAACATTTTTCGTATGAGCTACAGTACAATTCACAATAAGTAGATTTCTTGTTCTATGACTTATTTTTTTAATAAGTCTTGTACCCTTCGCCATACGTTCCCAAATTATCCCATTTATATTTATTTCCCAGAAAATCCCCGTAACATCGATTAATGTGCGCCTTTTTCGTTTATTTTTGAGACTACGGAATAATTCTTTCATTTTAATCCCTACTGATTAAATCTTATTCACAATTCTGTTCATTAAAATGTTCTGTTCCAAATTCACAGTACATTAGACCATAATTATTGCCTCATTTAATAGCACCTTTCTATAATTCCTTCGTACACGAAACTTTTTTTTTTTTTTTTTTTTTTTTTTTTTTTTTTTTTCAAACAAAATCTCGGTTAGTACTTTCTCAAGTTCATGTGTAGTAGAAAAGGCGACTGTTTTTAAATTCCGGACGGATGGTTTCGCTTCCATAATCACCATCCTGTTAAAACTTTTACCCTGGTCGTCATTACCTCTTATATCTCCTCAAGTTCGTGGGCCTGACATTTCCAGTTTTATTTTATTTTATGATTTTTTTTTTTTTTTGTCTTTTGCCTTTCAAATCTTGCTCTTGGGCTTATTTTTGAATTAGAAGGCTCTCTCTCTCTCTCTCTCTCTCTCTCTCTCTCTCTCTCTCTCTCTCTCTCTCTCTCTCTCTCTCTCTCACACACATTTTGTTTAATATGGGAGATTTCTCCTTTTCACCATAATCCCTTAGATATGACATGTTCTTTGAATCTTCGCGAAGAGCCAATTTTCCGTAACTACTTCTGAATCTCACATATACCCAAATTCTCTATTTAGGACCCCTCCTCCCTCTCCTCCCCTTCTCGTTAAGTACATCTGGTATTGCATTTTTCCATGATCTCAATTAATTTTGTCTTTTCCTTTCCCAAAATCATCATCACATAATGCTTCATCCTATCCAGACGTCCACGATAAATATTTATTGAGTCCTAAATAAAAACTACCTTTATATTATGAATGATAACCAGCCGTTAAATTCTTAGTGAAATTTATTTAATTCTCGATTGTGTTAAGCTTTTCACTAAATATTCGTTAAGTACGATAAACATTAATTTGCTCATAGGTCGTTAGACAAAATGGGCCTTTCTATAAGTCCAGAGTTTCTGTCTCATTTCCTTTTCTCTTTTAATCCTGAATATTTGAGATGCTGCCTTCCATCAACACTGCATATTGAAACTAGTTTTTCTCGAGCATTGAAGTAAATAAATCAGTGTGTTTGTATTAAGTTACTTTTATGAAAGATAGTAAAAAACTAAGAGAACAAACCTCTCTTTCCGTAAAGTCCATGGTAGATATTTAAAAAAAAAATGATTCCCTTTCGTGAAGCTCAGAGTGAATGCCAATATTCTCAATCCATGCAACTCTTCCCCAAAACAGTGGGAATAACAAAAAGTGCATTTTATCCAGTAGTCCGTAAATATGTAATTAATTTTTCTCTACTTCCTCAGTGAGTAAACATTTAAATAATAAAAATGATTCTTCCTCCTCTCACCTGCCGTTTTTCCGAAAGAAATGGCACCTTTTTCTCAGTGTTCCTCGACCCAAAATTGACATTTTGGCCCCCCACCCACCCATGAAAAAAGTTAAAATTTTCAACTCAATATTTTCGAATGTGGCTTTAGTTGTGGCTGTTGTGGATCGATTTGTACCGCTTTTAAGTGCTTTCAGTGATGCTTTTGTTTTTATTTTTATTAATGAATTATGATTTCAGGTGTTTGAACTTAATAACCATCAGTGGTTGCGAGTTTGGTTTATTTTTATTATGTATCTATTTGTTTGTGATCAGTGTCTCTTGTTTGTTTTGCATTTTGTTTTGCATTTGTTCATGAAAGTGACATCTTTCTATATGTAAGACGCTTGGGTTCGATTTACTGTTGTGCTTGTAAAAAAAAAACAAGAAACTGTGAAGAGCTCTTTACTTTGCCCATTCCAGGTGGTTAATTGCCTGCTTTATACGTTTATGATGTTGCTTTTAATTGTTTTGAATTTCAGATGTTAACCCGTTTGTTTTTGTGGAAAGTTTTGGTCTTTTATTGTTTCATAAATTCTTTCTGTTCGTGAAAGGCAACGTACACTCATATATGTTATGCTATTTATATAATTGAAACCAAGGGCGCTCTTGTGATTGTTAGAATATATATATATATATATATATATATATATATATATATATATATATATATATATATGTTTATATATATGTATGTATATATATGTATATGTATATATATATATATATATATATATATATATATATATATATATATATATATATATATATATATATATATAGCTACTGAAATTGAAACATTAGAGCACAAGACTTTTGGCCTTAACTTCAAAGCATTTTCAAGCAAATGCTTGAAAACGCCTTAGCATAAAGGGCAAAAGGTTTTGCATTCCGTTGTTTTTATTTCTTGGTGGCCATATACTCTTTATATTTTATATCCAGTTATTATCCCCGTGACAGATCATATGTAAATATATGTATGTATATGGAGGTTCTCCTCTTTTGTTGCGAACGGTACAAACTAAACGCTATCATCGACAGTTCATTTTCCTGTGTAGCAAAATTAGTCATTCTGATATATTTTCGAAACCAAGTTATCATATATATACTCTTGCAGATGACTTTCTGCCTTAACTTTAAAAAAACCGGCCTCTACTTTTGTCTGAGGAAATTCTATAGACTGCGGATGTACTGTATATGGGAATATGTTTTATATTTGGAAGGTCATTTTGAACTTTTGTTATTGTTAAATTAAGCTGGTTTTATGCCAGGACGGTTTTTATTTTATTTTATTTTTTTCTTTTGAGAATTTGCTTATCCTCTGTACCGATAATTGTATACGTCAAACTGACTCTGTTTTTACGAAGTGTATTCCAGGCCTATGGAATTGAATGCACACGCACCACTAAATGGTTATTAGTTTCCTTGTAAGTGTCACTTGCTTTATGTCAGGAGCTCAGCTTTGGTCTGAAATGATTAAAAGACTTAGAAAAATGGTACTGAATAACAGAGCGTAATTCACAGACAGTTTTTCTTACAATGTATCCAAATGAGTCTTCATATCACCTCGGGTAGTTTGAGTTTCCATTCTGACGTGATATTGTGTATAAGTTCAGTTTATGGAATTTTAATATATCCCAGGTTACAACTGTGACCATCAGTTTAGCCTGGTATGAACTCATATTATATGATCAACCTTCTATAGACAGCCGACCTACTCCCTTAGTCGCTGACAGCTGAGGGGAAACTCAAATCAAAAGTGTGACTAGGTCATGTTCTGCTGTTTGTAAAGCGTACATTTCTTTACCATTCTCTTTAGTAGTTATAAACAAGCTCTGCCACAATTCCTTTTAAAATTACTCACGATCTTTGGTTAACATGCTTCGCATATAAGGTGCATTGTTACCGTGGCAATAAATAAACAGATAATTTGTAAGAAATGCCACGGCGAGTTCATAAAAGGGTACAAAATAATTTCGATATGTAACGTTCTCGCTTCACTCTGGGTTCAAAATTAGATACACAAGAATATATTCCCAATGCATGTGGAAACGACCGGTCTTATGAACAAATTAAGCTTTTAAAGTTGTTAACGAAAGAAGATATTCAATTATATGTACACTCGGCAAGGAAAGCGAGGATTCAGTTTTCATTAGGATTCGTTCATCGAATTTTAATTTATTTTCTTGCGGAAAACACATAATCTCGGTAAATTTACTCCAGAATATGAAAATACAATGCAAATTATATCATATATATATGTTAAATCTGCAAAACGAAAACGTTCAGATACTTAAAAACACCATGCATGTCCGAAGTAATCAGAATTTCTCAGATGACTTCGTTCATAGAGATCTAAAAGATAGTGTGTGGATATCTCGGTGTTGTACTGTTTATCAGAACGGCAATATTTACTCGTTTTCCGTTGTGAACAGGCTTATTATTGCATCATCATATGGGGTAATGATAATTTCTTTAATTTTTACACATTCATATTTGTATTTCGCGGTGTTAGAAGTCAGCTGGAATTAATGGCAGTAAGTGTTGTGACAGCTAGGGTAGGTTAACCAAATCAATTTAAATCCGCAAGAGCGTTATCTATGATGGGAGGAGCAGCGCGAGAACTTCGGGGGGAAAACATAAGTAACTGGATCTTTCTTGACGTTGTCATAGTTTCTCTCTCTCTCTCTCTCTCTCTCTCTCTCTCTCTCTCTCTCTCTCTCTCTCTCTCTCTCTCTCTCTCTCTCTCTCTCTCTCATACTCTCTCCATTGCTAAAAATACTGTACAAATATAGTATCGCTCAATCTCTAAAAAAAAAAAAAAAATGAGTAGCTCTACATATAGGCCTAGGCTTACACAACAGCAAACTCTCTCTCTCTCTCTCTCTCTCTCTCTCTCTCTCTCTCTCTCTCTCTCTCTCATCATAACATTGCATTCATTCCTTTATTGTTCCCCACGTTTTTCGTTGGACATTGCTCAAATTTAGCTCTTGATTTCATTATGGAAGATCGCATTTCTGATTATGCAAGCATTCCGTTCATTGTGGTGTCATAAATTCATTTATGTAAGGTTACTTGGTAGGTTATGTCGAAAAATGTTTTTTTTTTTTGCTCAGAATTGTCGCTGCAAATTACAACTTGAACGAATACTGTAAGGCTTAGTACTGCATTTAAGTATCAATGATTCCAGAATCGTAGAATATGATTGAAAGTTATAGGAGGTCAAGCAAAAAACAAACACAATAAGACTGAAGCTCCTCCCCTTTCTAAAGTTGCCAGATGTCGCATTATTGAGCAATATATGTCCGAAGATTTAAAAAAACTGTATCCTAACTTTCCTTGCCGAGTGTATTCTTTAAAAATGACTTTAGATAAAAAAAAAATCTTACATCTTCAGTTTATTACACAAACATTCGTACGTATACTCTTGGTAATTGTAAATGACCTTGTAAATATATACATACCAGTATATCTGAAATTACATGTATGTGTATTTTTTGTGCATGTGCACTGAAGCATACCCAGAACGTGTATGTTACACGAAATCCCAGTGGAACGATTAGCAGCATTAATGCTGGTGGAGAACGATAATTGAAAAAATGAGTCATTAACTCAAGTTAGTTCTGCTAATAGCAAGGGCACTGAAATTAGATTGAAGTCAATTTACTCTCTCTCTCTCTCTCTCTCTCTCTCTCTCTCTCTCTCTCTCTCTCTCTCTCTCTCTCTCTCTCTGCGTACTTGGGTTTGAATATCTGTATGCTTTTTCCAACTATAAGTTTAATAAGTGCTCCGCCTAAGAGAAGGTAGCTTAAAAATAAAAAAAGTCGCTGTGGATATTTTTGTATTAGTGGAGCAGATATGTTTCTCTTCTTACTTTGAAAGTATTTTATGGTGCAAAATGGCATCAATTAATTTTCAATTGCCTGAACCTGTTTTTGACTACACTTTAACTGCTGAGATTAAAATAAACAAGGTTTTCTCTTGCCACATACAATATAGCCTATACACTCCTTACGCTGACAAGTTTTTACACATTCAACCGTCCCCAAAGGCTTCCTTGACACTACCTTGCAAGTAATATCCCTTTCAGCTGCCCCAGAAACAATCATTCTTCGCACTTCCCTTTCTTGCACACACTGCCCATTGCCTTTGTCTTACTAAGTGTTAGAGCATTGAACTTTCGCTAATTAATTGCTTTCACCTATAAATTCACTTTTGCAGCACATCCACGATCATTAAAATCCCCTAAGCTTAGTATTTTACTTTTTCTCCATTTTGTCAAAATCAGAGCAGGTATTGGTTCCAAACCCCTGGGCCCCGGCCATTATGTGGCCTTTTATACTACGGAGTGGCAAGAACACCATTGTTTTCGTTTTAGATCATTAATTACAAATTAGTGTGCTTGTCATTGTTCTAAGCCTCTAAGAGGATCAGGCTTAGGGCATTTCCTCTCCGCAAAGGGTCCACAGCCTTTCACCAGGTGCAATTTTGCCTGGGGTTACATGATATCTGGATTTCGAACCATTGGTTCTTCCTGGGGCAGCAAAGTCTCTACAGTAAGTTGTATCGGCTGCTATCTTCGACGTGGCAATCGTCAGCAAGGAGACTGACTCAG
Source organism: Macrobrachium rosenbergii (assembly GCF_040412425.1). NCBI lineage: Eukaryota > Metazoa > Arthropoda > Malacostraca > Decapoda > Palaemonidae > Macrobrachium > Macrobrachium rosenbergii. The sequence goes on along the minus strand of NC_089746.1, from coordinate 7,749,806 downwards.
GCGTATGTGGTAACGGGTGTTTATCCCTTGACTGATTAATAAAAAGATAATTTGCAGCCGTGCCATAGCGAGCTCATAAAAGAGTACAAGGTTATTTTGTTACGAATCTTTCTTCATTTTGGCTTCAAAATTGGCTACAGAAGCCACTGTTCCTTGTGTATGTTAGATATAGTCGCTTTTATAAACACATCAAGCTGTTAAAGTTGCTAATGGAAGAAAAACATTCAAATATAAACACTAGCTAATAAGCGAGTCTTGCTGTCTATTTTTTTTTAAATTAAGGTAATCCAAAAGATCTCATGACCTCAATGGGAAAAATTGTAACGCAAACATTCATTTCTTATAACAGATATAAACTATGCCAGTTTCTATTCTGAGTCCTCCCTAGAGTGACAGTGCCTTCAGTGCACCTCACGTGGTGCCCTGTAGTCATTACTTAGGGTTCTTTGCAGCGTCCCTTTGGCCAATTTCTTTGCAGCGTCCCTTTGGCCCCTAGCTGCAAACCCCTTTAATCCCTCTTATTATACCTCCGCTCATATTCTCTTTCGCCCATCTTACTTTCCACCTTCTCCCAACAATTGTTTCATAGTGCAACTGCGAGGTTTCCCTCCTGTTACACCTTTCAAACCAGTAAACTCTCATTTTCCCTTTCAGCGCTGAATGACCTCATAGGTCTCAGCACTTGGCCCTGGACCTGAATTTTATATTCCAATTCCAGTTATATTTTGAGTCCTTGTGCGCATTTATATCCAGTTTATGTTTTTGGCTGTGATGCCTCTTCAAGTTATTGTGTTTGTGTATTGGTGCTTGTTAACGTGAATCTTACAAATCTTATAAATGCGCATGGTGGCATAATTTGCCGCTGACCTTGTAACTAGCGTGTCTTTAGTCCCAACCTAAGAAGGAGAATTTCCTCATTCGTTTCCTCTGAAACGCAAGAACTTTCCTTTTCGATGCGTTCCCGGAAATATTAGGAAGTCGAAAATTAAAAAGGTCAAGAGCCTATGTATTTACATAATATATATATGCATGTGATCCACACGTTTTTGAACGCTCCCGAGCACATTTCTCTGTAGAGGACGGAAAATATAAAACGAATCTTTCCTTGTATTTTACGTAACTGCATAATATTTCATTCAGAAAGCAATAAAATGGTGAAATGACAGAAAAAAACTATTTGCTCATGAGAGAAGCAGACAGAATGAATTTCGTAGAAATGAAGGTGAATTCCTCATTATACGCCCTTTGTATTTAATTAATTTATTTATTTATTTATTGTCATTGCCACGTAACGATCGTTATCAGCTGAAGTGAGGGCGAGTGTCAAGCGCCCCCCGCCCTCAAAGCCGAAGGCCTCACGCTCGTAATTGAGTAGTCTTTCTACTTTAAGTAGAGAAAATTGAACGTTTGGAGATGTAGGTAGGCGACTTGACGTCAAGTGGCGTTTTGTGACGTAAGCGCCACAGCAGATGTGCACGCACGAATATATATCGGCTCGACCACAGTTGCAGATATTTTTTTTCTTTCTTTCTTTGTTGCACGTGCCAGCCATGCGCAGAAAGTGGTGGTGCTCTCATTTTCTTGTGCGCAATGCGTGTGGGGATTGAAATGTTCGCTGAGGGAATTGTAACTAGAAAAAATAAATTGTATATGCGTACTGATACATAAATAAGTCCATACATACATATGGGACTGTGTGTTTATTGTGAGAGTTAGTACTTCATATACAAGAAAGACATAATAAGCATTGACGATGTTGAATACTGGAAAAAATTGGGAAATCCCCTCTCTCTCTCTCTCTCTCTCTCTCTCTCTCTCTCTCTCTCTCTCTGCTCCTCCTCCCCCTCTGCTGCTCTCCTAAGCAAACAGAAAGTGAATGGTCTTTTTGGATCCACCAGTCGTATGTGTGGACATTTCGAAGGATAAGAAAAAGAATAACCGGCCAAGAGAAATATTTAGTTGGCAGTTTTATTAAAATTCTTCCAAACATTCTATTGAGTCGTGACAGAATATGGCCCTGCTGACTTTTGTTTTCCATCCTTGTTTTTTTTCTTTTGTAGCTGGATATTAGATATAATAAGAGGTATTTTCGTTTACTTTGGTTCTCCCCTTTTTCATGAGTTATTCGCCTATTTTATGTAAGGAATGGAAAGAGAGGAGGGGAAATACCTCATGTATTGCCAGGGTATACAAGGTAGTTCTTAGCGCTGCTGTAGGCGGCGATTTAAGCCTTCTCGTTCAGAAATGTATATTTATTTATTGTGTTTGCGTATGTTTAATATCAATAGTAATTTTGTTAAAATGCGGGAAATGCTTTTTAAGAGTTATTGAAACATTCATACCATTAGAATATTTAGGCATGCATTTGAAAGGTAATGGAGGATTCCTGTAAGTTAGCTCTTTGTTCTCTCTCTCTCTCTCTCTCTCTCTCTCTCTCTCTCTCTCTCTCTCTCTCTCTCTCTCAATAGTGATGCTAAAATAGTAGTAGTATGTAGTAGTTATTGCTAATGTAGTTTACATAGACTTGACGGTTGCTGATGCAAATAATAGAATTATTAAAATTGTATCACATTAAGTTGAAATTTTAGGACGTTTCTAGGATCACTTTAGTTTTTCACATATTCCAATTATTTTTTATCTGTAGCTGATAATCATCTGATTTTCACTTAGTCGCATTAATGATCAATCATTGATTACCTTTACTTATTTATTGAGAAATTTTCTTTTCCGTTTCGGAGAGAAGTTAATTTTCGTGTCACCCCGTAATGTTATTTCATTTAACGGTATTTTTCAGTTTCACGTCCTTTTTAACGCATTTTCCCCTAAATTCCACTTATTTTCCAAAGTCGAGAGTACAATGCACTCCACCAGTAAGAAAAAAAAAAAAAATATATATATATATATATATATATATATATATATATATATATATATATATATATATATATATATATATATATATATATATACACAGTTCCACATTTCCTACTTCCTATTTTGTGTGTTCCTATTTAATATATATATATATATATATATATATATATATATATATATATATATATATATATATATATATATATATATAAAGAGACAAAGAGAGAAAGAGATGGAATGTATATGCAGTTGCATTAAACTTAGCAGGATAGCGTGACAAAGCGTAACGATATTATCGAAAATTAAACGATTTTTTGTTCCTTATACTTCATTTACATGGGTACCCTTCGTTTTCCGTGCATACTGTATGTATATATATATATATATATATATATATATATATATATATATATATATATATATATATATATATATATATATATATATATATATATATATATATATATATATATATATATATATATATATATATATATATATATATATATTGTGTGTGTGTGTATAAATAAAGGCAAATGTCACGAAGGAAAAAAGAAACAAAGGAGTGGTTGCTAGGCCTTTCGACACACGGACCTTTACTAGCAGACTGATGAAAAATATAAAAGTGAGTTTACAAGAAAGCTCGTATAATTGACAGATGACATATAGATATCCCTGAGGATGGGGATTATAAGGAACAGATGCACCTGGAATCCAACACAGTGAAGAATTAGTGGACGTACCAAAACATGAGTAAATCTTTGAGAGGTTTTACATAGAATTAGGCCCAACTGGCTCAAAAGCAGGGAGGAGTCAATTAAAGGATTATACAGGAGAAGAGGCTAACCACTGAAAATGACCTTGGAATGAATAAACTGATTACATATTTATAAAAGTACAACACATTTTCTCCTTTTGGTAAACTATAACAATTTTTGCAGAATGAACATTTTCAAAAAATCTATTAAACATTCGAATACATATGGAAAACATATATAAGGTAACTACTATGCATTTCAGGGCCGTGTCCAATTGATTTTCGTTGATAAAATCCTACCAAAACATCGGATATGGGTCACATTTTGGAAATAGGTATTTGAAGCCACAGCCTAATTGGCAAAAATATGCAGTAATGTCTAATGTGAATAATAAAGGCACTTACCAGAGTAAATCCAAAGGGTAACTTAGCTAAATTTAGACGCACCCAGAGAGAGGCTAGTTGTGACGTGAAGTATGACATCAGACGTAATACCCAGTAAACTTTCCATTCACAATAGTAAACACGCCGATAACAGGAGGAGGACAGCAGAGCATTCATACGTCAAAGTCTTTGATAATTTTACAGTGGGTGCCATTCGTCGGTTTGTTCACGAGATATTTGCTGCAAAGCAAGTATTTACTGTTAGAACCCTGATGACAGATTTGAAGACAGCCACTATAATCCCTGAAACAACCTCCGAGATAGCGGTGTGGCGGCTCCTGCAAGATATGGGATTCAGATATAAAACGTCTCAACGAAAGATGTATCTTGCAAAAGAGTCCATTGATGTGGTTTGCCGACGGATCGGGGCTCTCCGGGCTCTGAAGCACCATCGAGAAGATGGAAGGGAGATAGTATATGTCGATGAGACGTGCTTCACCACCAGAATGAGCCACAACAGAGAGTGGGTGGACACCACACAACCTGCTACCAGTGCCACGCATAGCCGACACGTACCACCTGGCGAGGGAGAGCGCTTCGTGGTGGTAGCAGCTGGCACAACAAATGGATTTATTGAAGGCTCTTTCCTTTGTTATCCTGCAAAGAGTACAAGTGGCGATTACCACGGGGAAATGACAGGCGAGCTGTTCATACGCTGGTTAACAACGCAGCTTCTACCATTGCTGCCTGAACCATCAGTGTTGGTGCTCGACAACGCACCTTATCACAGCCAGCTATTAGACGAGTGTCGGTGTCCTGCCACGGCCACCTAGAAAGCAGACCTTATTACCTGGCTTCAGAGTCGCCGAATCCCTGCCCTAGACGGTGCCACAAGACCTGAGCTGTTGCTCATATGTCAACAGAACAGGCCAAAACCACAGTACATCGTGGACAACATAATTCGAGAGTGGGGCCACGAGGTGGTGCGTCTGCCACCTGCCCACCCAGAGCTCAATGCCATTGAGCAAGTATGGGCGTGTATGAAACGTCATGTGCGTTCATCTTTACAGCGATTCACCCGGGCAGACTTGCAGGCAAGACTGGAGGAAGCCAAGCTTTTGGCCACTGAAAGTGTTTGGGGGTCTGCAGTGAAACGATCTCGAGCCTTTGAGGATGGGTATTGGTCAATGGACAACATTCAAGAGCCTGTTGGACCTATCATTATAAACTTAGACAACGATGGCGAAGATATAGAAGACCTATACCTGGATGATGACGATGATGAATATGAATAAAAATTATTTTGGTTGTGTGTTCTCTATTTTTTTTTTTTTTCCTTTACTCATGTAGAAATATTGATTTCTGTATTTGTAACGAAACTTCTTTACTTATGGTCTGCTCAGTGAGCAAGACTCAGATTCGAACAAGTTCTGTCTTAATCTTAAACAAACAACAACATATGCTTTTACATAGTTTTATATTTTAATCTTTGTATAAGTTTATTTCACATTTCAGTTTTAATGCAGTTCAGCAGAATAATTGGATTAATGGATTATAAAATTTATGTTATAGCCCAAGTGCTTAGACTATGAATTATGAGTATCATATTGCACTACAATGTAGTTATGCTTGAAATATAAATATAAATATATATATATATATATATATATATATATATATATATATATATATATATATATATATAGAGAGAGAGAGAGAGAGAGAGAGAGAGAGAGATACTGTAAGAGAGAGAGAGAGAGAGAGAAGTGTATAGGGTAGCTGTTTGTGTGTCTTCATTCATAAAGTGGCTATACGACTGGAGTGTCTAGTAACTACGTCATACTACAGTAGAGTATCAATGAGTGGGAGGGCCTTCAGTAATGACGTCTACATAGTCTCTCTCTGGGTGCGTCTAAATTTAGCTAAGTTACCCTTTCAATTTCTTAGATTTACTCTGGTAAGTGCCTTTATTATTCACAACAGACATTATTGCATATTTTTGCCAATTAGGCTGTGGCTTCAAATACCTATTTCCAAAATGTGACCCATATCCGATGTTTTGGTAGGATTTTATCAGCGAAAATCAATTGGACACGGCCAAGAAATGCATAGTAATTAGTAATTAAATCAGTGATTTTATCTTTAAGGTCATTCTTGAACATTTAACTAATACAGGGGTCAAAATAATACATGCCAGGGCTAAGGTTGAAATTACAGCTGAAAGTAAGCTGCATAATTGCAGATTCTAAAAGATTTCATGAAGAGGAATCCTTCGATCTGGCAATTACTGAACTGTCAGTCGAATTGATCCTGTGTGTTTTCATTTAAATAAATGAATATTGCATTGGATGTTTGCCCAGTTTTGGATTCCAGGTGCATCTGTTTCTTATAATCCCCATCCTCAGGGATATCTGGATGTCATCTGTCAATTATACAACCTTTCTTGTAAACTCACTTTTATATTTTTCATCAGTTTGCTAGTAAAGGACCATGTATCGAAAGGCCTCGCAACCACTCCGTTGTTTCTTTTAGGCGTAGCAACCGCTCCGTTGTTTCTTTTAAACTTCGTGGCATTTGCCTTTAATTATACATTCACCACGTTCCATATCTTCGTGAATCAGTTATACATATATTATGCATATATATAAAAATTCCAAAGACCATGGGGAACACTATTTTTTTTTCTAATACCCATATATATATATATATATATATATATATATATATATATATATATATATATATATATATATATATATATATATATATATATATATATATATATATATATATATGTGTGTGTTGTGTGTTTGTGTATGATTAAGTAGGGTACAGCAAAACTCCAAAATAGGAAGTAGGAAATGCGGACCAATATATATATCATGACACCATTCTTCCTGGTTCACTTTATGAGCTTCTTTCTGAGATTTTTATTACTGGTGGACTGTATTGTACTCTCGACTTTGGAAAATAAATGAAATTTATGGGAAAATGCGTTATAAAGGACGAGGAATATATATATATATATATATATATATATATATATATATATATATATATATATATATATATATATATGACATGTGTTTGAGTATTATATTTATGTTGGTTAAGGGTTTATTCTCTCATTGGCATAACTACATATGTGTTAACTTCTTACGGAGCACAAGTATGGCTTCTTAAACGGAAAATTTCCTTGGCTTTTATCATTCTTTCTTGCTAATGTTTGTTCATTCGTTCTGGAGGATTTTTCTCCCACTATTTTTGTTATGGAATGGGAAAATTTGTCAAAAGGTTTGCTAACCAGTGCTCCTCCTGTAAACTGTTTTATGCATTGCCTGGTAACGCAACGGCAACCCTTACCTATTTATGGTCAAGTTTATAATTTTTTTTTTTTTTTTGCTGTTTTTTCCTTCTCTTTATCAGCGACTATTTCCAATAGATGATTCAGTTTATTACATCTATTCTTTCAACGCCCAGCAGTTCTATGACTTACTAGCTCAATCCCGTATTGTTCTTCATCTTTGACCTGACCTGCAATACTTGAGCGTGAGTATTATTGGACACTCCATGACTTTGTCAACTTTCGTGCAATCTGACCAGTTTCCTTCTACTTCTCTGCGCGCTCTCTCAACCAGATTCTCTGTTGACGATATAATCCGGCCTCTTTTTAGTCAACGATAATTCAGATTACTTAGACTTTCGTTGTCGAGATGACATTGGTTTAAGTTCGTAAGGCGGCTGCCACAAAATTAAGTTTTGTTTTGGTTCAGTGCGTTACTAAAACTTTACATTAATTTGAAATGACGAGCTCCTTTAAAACTTAAGAAGGGGAATCAAACGGCTTTGTAAAGTTATGGTGTTTTTATCAACGAGAAGTTAAGAGCGTCGGTCCATAGCAAAATTATACCTCATCCCCGCAGTCTGAATTGGGACAAATATCTTCATTAACCCAGAATGAGTTCATATAATGTAGGTCTGCGAGGCAAATGAGTTTCCTTTGTGTTAATGACATTAGAGTGGTCAGGAGGATCCCTTAACGTATTTAGGGAAAGTTCCGCCAGATTACGTACGGGTTCGGTAACCTCCTGCCTCACATCCAGGAAGAGAGAGGAGGAGTTACAAGCCAAGTCTGAAAGCGTTAATGAACGCTCTATGTTTTGTTTCATGTGTTTGTTTTCGCTCACTAGTTTTGCTTCATTGCGTGGTTTATAACGCTAACATTCCAATAAACAGAACTGAGAGTGCCATATTACGTCCTCCCGAAAGGAGTGAACGATTTTCCTCTCACTTGATTCCTGTATCATTCTGTCTTTGAAGAATTTGGTCTTTCGCTTTCAAGTCATTGGTTTGTCTCGGTTTCTGTGGTATGTATGAAGAATCTCCGAAAGGTGACTGTCATCTATTTTGACTCTCGAATGTCAACGCAAAAGTGCGGCGACGAAGCGATTTAATGTTTTGAAATACAGGCTACAGTATTTTAATTGCATTAGTGGTGGTAGTAATAGTTGTAATAGAGAGTATGAAATTGCGGGAAAAGAAGTGTTGATAATGATAGGCGTCAGCTTTGTGATCTTCGTTGCTTTGTTTAGTATTATTAAAGTTGAAAACTTTAATGGATGATAACCATTCAGCTGGACGCCAGGCGGAGACAATGTAAAACTCTGGAAACGTTACCTGACAAGAGCACTATTGACGAACACAACTAAGGAAAAGAAATAGCCGATCCATCCCCTCAGAAGATAAACTGTTGCGAAATGCATGAATATTTTGATGTCATGACATCATAAAAAAAGAATGTCGAAAAGCGATACGATGTATAAAATTACCGGTATTAAAGAGAATAATTCTGGAACTGAAGGGCAGTAAGAACGAGGTTAGATGTGCTTTACAGGAACCCTTCAACTTGATCTATGAAACAAAAACTTTCCCCGCGATTTTAGGTCGGTTTAAGTGTCGCAGTGAAGTCTGAATAGACTTTGATTATTCGTTTCATTATTTAGGCATCTGGCCAATTTCAGTATAACCTTAATGATCGCAGAAGATTCAGCTTGCCTCTCATTTGTTTATAATATTTTTTTTTATTAAATTTTTGTAACTGTGGATATTCCTTAAGAGTATGCGATGCGCTTTTCCTAGGCCGCTCTCTCGTAGGGAGTTAATTGTACGTACAGAATTCGCCCTTTGTTTTTAAACTAAATATAACTATACTGTACCTTTCAGGGTCTAATTTTACTTTTTCTTAGTGTCTACTAGAATAGTATTTTATTTTTTCTTGATGTAATTCGCTGCCGTTATGAAACAAAAGCATAATAAGACAAACGATGACGTAATTCCACACGGAAAGTGTAAATTAATGCCACTGAAAATTAAAACAAGAAACTCGGTGAGCCACAGAATCGTATTGTCTGCATGAATGAAAAAGAGCGAGCATCTAAAATCGAATGGAAGAGAAAATAAATGTTGTGAGGGAGTCGAGAGGAAGAAGCGGATAAATCAGATCAGGAAACTAAACCCAAATGACGCAAGAATGAAAATAAGGGAGTTCGGATTTGGCTTCGAACCAAAAGGTAATGGGGCGGTATTACTACCTTCAACAGGATCGACTTCCTCAACAGTTTTCTTTTATTCTGCTTTGGTTGATGCAAAAGCTCTCTCTCTCTCTCTCTCTCTCTCTCTCTCTCTCTCTCTCTCTCTCTCTCTCTCTCTCTCTCTCTCTCTCTCTCTCAAATGTAAGGTTACCTTTGGTATTGAGAATAATTCGTTTGGTACAAAAGTTAAAGTAAAACTTGCGGAATTGTTGTTTGCATGAGACAGGAAGTCAGACAAGGAAAATAATTTTATAGAAGATTTGGATCCATTTTTGACAAATGAAGCTCCTCTTCCGATTTGCCTTCAGTGACACTAGAAGCTTGAAGGAGAGCGAAGCCTCGAATAAAATTTAACTTGTATTGAAGCTGGTCCTGTTTATCAGACATAAATTCAGATTATGGCAGAAGGAACGGTACGATTTATTTCACGTATTTCCTTCCTCCAAAAGGAACGCGTTACATGTCATTCTGTTTCGTCAGAGAAATTATGTTCCAATTTCTTTACGTTGCTGAAATTTTGTTTAGTTTCTTCTTGTCGTTAGATTTTTTTCACTTCTAGTCGCTGGAATTTGGTTTCACTTGATTCTCGTCGCTGGAATTTTGTTTAATTTCCTTCACGTCGCTGGAATTTTGTTATACTTTCTTCTTGTCGCTGGAATTTTGTTTTACTTTCTTCTCGTCGCTGGAATTTTGTTTTACTTTCTTCTCGTCGGTGGAGTTTCATTTCACTTATCGTTCCTGGAAATCTGTTTCACTTGCTTCTCTTCGCTGGCATTTTGTTTCACTTTCTTCTCGTTGCAGAAATTTTGTTTCACTTTCCTCTCGTCGCTGGAATCTTGCTTGACTTTCTTCTCATTGATAAAATTTGTTTCCACTTTCTTCGTCTCGTCGCTGGAATTTCGTTTCACTTCTCGTTGCTGGAATTTTGTTTTAATTTCTTCCCGTCGATGGAATTTTTTTCACATTCTTCTCGTAGATGGAATTTTGTTTCACTTTCTTCTCAATGGTAGAACTTCGTTTCACTTTCTTCTCGTTCCTAGAATTCGCTGGAATTTTTTTTGACACTCCTCTCATCTTTCAAATTTAGTTCTGCTTTCTTCCCTTCGCTGGAATTTCTTTCGAAATATTGTATTTGGTTTACATTGCAAACTGGAAAAATAAAATGTTTCTGTCCATGTTGTTTATTTATTAACATTTATTTATTATGCGTTATTGATTACAAAAGGCTTATGCAAACGTTTTCTGAACCGAAAGGTCAACGACGAAAACACCCTTTTTGTCAGAAATAACAAGCATAAATATATATATATATATATATATATATATATATATATATATATATATATATATATATATATATATATATATATATATATATATATATATATGTGTGTGTGTGTGTGTGTGTGTGTGTGTGTGTTTATAGGCATGTATGTATGTGTGTGTATTACATTATATATATATATATATATATATATATATATATATATATATATATATATATATATATATATATATATATATATATATATATATATATATATATGCGTCTGTATGTATAGAGAGAGAGAAAGAGAAACTGTACCAGCGCACTCTTATATTAATACGCGCAGGTGTGTGCATGCATATGTGCTTTTGTATTCGAAAGCCGGAGGGCTCAGGCGAAGATTTATAGCCTCTTCACTTTGTAAAGTTTTTATCCCTTAATTTTTGGTGTCTATAAACACGGGGAAAACTGCTGTTGCCTCACTTTTGTCTTTTAGTGTTCCGCTAATCTTTACGACTTTCACTCGTGAATGTTGCGCCTTTTTCTTTCCATCTGTAACCATTTCAGCTATGTCCGATACAGTGGGAAATTTCATTCGGTTTCCGATGTATTTTGTTATTGAACGCGCTAACTGTTCGTACTATATTCTCTCTCTCTCTCTCTCTCTCTCTCTCTCTCTCTCTCTCTCTCTCTCTCTCTCTCTCTCTCTCAGAAAGGTATGCATCCAGCGCACCGTCCAAAAATAGTGTTTTTGTTTCTACCGGACGTCCATTGGTTATTGGTTCTGCCTTTTTTTGCTTTTCTCTTGATTATTCGATTGAACCATCGACTCGCAAACGCACTCGCAAACAAACAAAGTCACGACCGATGACAATTTTACACTAGGAAAAGATACAGACTTTTAAACATGTTAGATTGTATCATTTGTACTCGTTTATAAGTGAGCCGTGTGAAATGAACTGAAAATTGCCTTTTCACAAGCACAGAATATATGAAGAAACGGATTCCCTTTCAAACAGGATGCATGTGTTAAGACAACAACGCATCTTTTTTTCGCTCTGTATACTCGTGTATCGTTAGCAATGGCATTTATAGAAAGTGGCTCTTCTGTTGCACAATGACAGTGGAGTAATTTGTATAAGTGATTTGTATTTCTGTCGATGACTGCCTGGTGAATCTTCGGCTGCGTGTTATACTCATGACAGATAGGATTGAAAGTCAGATGCTATCACTTTTTCCAGTTAGATTTTTAATAGTTTATATTTAAGACGCCACTTCCCCCGATTTAAATTTGACGTTAAAGCTGGGTGATTTTCTGAAGCTGCGGTAGATCAGAATTCAGTGAGAAGGCATTTTCTTCATAAATATGTTTCCTTTTCAAACGATACACTTTATGCTTTCAAGACGCAGAAATTCCGTGGTTGATTTTAACATACTGAAATTGAATTTTTGTAGCTTTTTTGCTTTGAAGAGAGGATTATTAAATGAGGTAATATCTACCTTAACTAATGCATCTCTTCAAGTGTTCCTGTAAAGTAAGATACAGAAATCATATCCTAGCTCTAAGAATTGCACAGGTAATTTCGATGCAATGTGCTTTTCATTTTTTCATATCCAGTTGCTTTAGCAAAAATTCCATTCGGGATTCGGATATTGTTTTTGTCTTATAAGATTATCCAAAACCTCTGATTAACGATATATATATATATATATATATATATATATATATATATATATATATATATATATATATATATATATATATATATATATATATATATATATATGTATATATATATAAACAAACATATATCTCACCATTTTCCGCCGCCGTCTCTCTCAATCTTGATTGGCCAGTTTGATCGTGACGTCACGCGTCCCCCTTTCACCGTTTACTGCAGACTATAATGTCTTATGATTTTGTTTTCTGTCTCAAGAGGAAACACCGAAAAGCCGCTTCATAAATCTCCCTCTTATGGAATTACTAATAAATGACCCGTTCTTAACCTTTCCAAGTCTCAGTTTGGTTTTGGTTTGTTTCTTTGATCGTTTGTTGTAATCTCGCTGGTATTTTTTCCTTCATATCTTTTTAACTAGTCTTACTCTAGGCTTTAGCGTTTAAGCTTCTGATTTGTTTATTGTTTGCTTATTTTTCTTTATGGTGTTATATTTTGTCTCCAACTGTACATATGTATATGTGGCACTGGCAACTGCCCTATTTTTCAGTCTAGTTATATTAATTCCTGTCTCATGTTTCTTTATTCTTGCTAAACTTTTGACCTGTTAACTTTTCACTTTTCTCGTATCTTACGCATCTTTATTAACTTACTGTTTTCCATAACTCATTCATAAATTCTTTGATAGAAGGTATTTTTCCTTTCTCTTTTCGTCAAGAATTAATTTTCACATTATTTGCAATCTCTACTGTTCCATTCAAATTTCCTCTTCTCGAAAGAAGTGCGTTTTCCCGAGAGCCACTTTCCATTTTCTAACATTTCCCACCGTTTTCTCTTTCCCCCCAGCGTCTTGCTCAGCATCATGCCCTCCGACTGTGCCCGCCACGCCCACGAGATCGCCACGCCCTCCACTAAGGCCTCCCATGGGCACCCCTCTGGCGCCTCCACCCCCGCCTCCTGCTTCGGACCGTCTCATGGGCGGAGGAAGCACCCACATGTTGCCTGGAGCTGGGGGTTTCCAGTGCGAGTGTCTGGAGGACAGGCCCATGGGGCGGTGGGAGCCGGGGGTCTTCGACATGTGGTGCAACTCCTGCACCAAGAAGAGAAGGGAGTCTTCCGTCTGGAGTTCACTCGATCTAAGGTAAGCCATCAAGAACCAATGCCGTTTTCGTCTCTGAATGACAATTGTCGTTTCGTAATGTAGATCCTCCAGTAAGTTGTCGGTATCTTAGGTTCAGATATATAACCAATTGTACTTTGCAAACTTTAGTGTTATTTCCTTGTCAGAAATGAAGTTTATTAGGGTTCAGAAATAAAAGCCATGAAATTGTCGATGTTCATTTCAGGGGCTGAATGACACGATTCCTCAAAATCTTTGACACGTATCTTACATAGGTTTAAATTTAATATAGAATTTTAAATGGTGATATTATATAATTGTATTTAACGTTTGGAATGAATTTCATTAATACTGTGGATGAATGAAGAAGTATGTAATGCTTCGTGGTGTGCAATATATGCAATAAAGATCTATACATTATATATATATATATATATATATATATATATATATATATATATATATATATTATATTTATATATATATATATATATATATATATATATATATATATATATATATATATATATATATATATATATATATATATATGATCACTCCTTTTCGTACAAGTATTCTTGGAGGTATTTGTGGAAGCACTTCTCCATAATGTGGGAATAAGACTATACAGAGTAACATTTGATGGTTATGATTATTTTTCGTATGAAACAAGCACAAAGTCAATTCTGTTACCCAGCGAGCTTGCAAAAAAAATGTAGAATGCTCACTTGTGAATAAAAGAGAAAAACACTCATAGCATATAAAAAAATAAGTTTAAATCTGCGAAAATCTCGCCCGCTGAAAAGTTATAACTCGGAGGGTTCACAAGGCACTTGTTAGAAAAAGAGCCATCGAAAGGTTAGACAGAAGTGTGGGCGTTTTTACCTGGAGAGGGGACTTCGTAAAGGCTTGACAACGGGGAAGGCTTATGCTGGCAGAAATAGAGGCATATTCTTTCTACCCCCAAATTATTTTTTTTCATGTATTTATTTGTTCCTCCCTTTTTGATTGCAGAATGAAATTAGTTTTATATTAGTGCAGACGAAACGACTATGAGGAACGGTGGGAGATAAGTGGTCTTGACATAAAAGTAAGCTTTATTAAAAGAGAATATGAAAGTATAATAACTTTGATGTATCATTATCATTTGTTATTATGTATTCCTTTGTAACAAGACAAATGGCAATATGCCTGCAAAAAATAAAACCCTTTTGCCCACTAAAATGACCTTACATGAACATAAAAGGTGAGCAGAGGGATGGAAATTAATATATTCAGGGTGTTAAATATCGAGAACTCTCTCTCTCTCTCTCTCTCTCTCTCTCTCTCTCTCTCTCTCTCTCTCTCTCTATATATATATATATATATATATATATATATATATATATATATATATATATATATATATATATATATATATATATATATATATATATATATATTATATATGTATATATGTGTAATACATACATACATACATATACATATATGTGTATGTATGTATGTATATCAGATGGGATGAAACAGACTATGAAAATAATACCAGTTAAAAGTAATACGTAAGATTTCAAAGTTACTTCAGTCTCTCTCAATCTTTCAAGATCTCGGGCTGCTCCACTTCCCTGCCACTTTTTCATTCATAATACTAACTTCCCTCCGCACTGGTCTTGAATCTTAATAATCTGTAGCCACCCCGTCAACACCTACTTATACCCTAAAAATACCTTTTGGAAACTACAGATTTAAAGAAGCTAGAAAAACATTGATTCTTCAGTTATTGCTACATTATTGGCTATGTATATCTCAGTTGATATTTCATGTGCAGAATGAAGTAGGGAGCCATACACTGGAGTTTATATTCCATAGTACGATTAATATACGTGGAAAAATTGAACGCTGTTGAGCTCGTCTTTGTGATAAGACGCGGATTTTATTAGGGGAGTTTGGCACATTTAGTAATGTATGACGGAAGAATATCCACTTCATTTTAATATCAATTGATTTTCAAAGTGTTTTACACCTTCATATAATGGTTTAATTATAATTAATTATAATTAATGCTAATTATAATTTGATATTAATACAACACGTGGACCCCGAGTCTTGTGCAATATCTCATTACTCTTATAGATAAATGTCATTTAATGAATACTCAAATAGACAAAGGGCAGGCACAGAACTGAATTCAGTATTTGTGCATAAATAAATGTTAACAGTTTATGTCTGACCATGGCGTTTGCCTGGTAGGTCAAACATAAACTACGGTAATATTAATTACCCGGTAAAAATGATAAAGGAAACTTGAACAACCTCCAAGATGGTGAACGCTGAGACCTTCATCAGAGGTATCCGGATATTGGTCACTTTGTGAGAGAGTTTCTTGTTGTCTCGCAAAGGTCTTGACCCGGATAACGTGCAGATGTTGAAACCTGTTGGCTACAGAGGGATGTGGTTGGTTGGATTAAACACACACAAGAATGGATCTCACACGGGTGTCATGGCTGGAAACTTAACTCGTGCCGTTGTCGAGGGTTCATGTCAAAGGTTCCTATTGCATATCACTATATCACTTGGATATATGTATGTTTATACATATGTATACATATATATCTATGTATTTATGTGTGTATATACACACATGTATGTGTATATATATATATATATATATATATATATATATATATATATATATATATATATATATATATATATATATATATATATATATATATATATATATATATATATATATTCAATCTTACACGCGGAACCTATATGTTTGTTCCTCGTTAGAAGGCGAAGGTATTGGAACGTTTTCTATTTTTAAGTTTATTCATAATATTCCTCCTCAGGATTAAATTTACATGTCTGAACACCGTCATGTGTAAGTATGATTTACATTCAGTACAGAGGCTACAAAAAATAGAAGTAGACACGCATAAGCCGGCCGTGTATATTTCAGGGAAGAAACTCGTCGTTAGTCGTGACACTGAGAAATTTCATAAAAACTTCGAGCTGGAAAGTTATCCCCTAAAAGCCTTATTGTCAGTTCTTGCCAAGAGCCGAAGTTAAGGAGGTAGAGCTTCAGTCAGACGGGAATTTATCCGGATGATTAATGCAACAGATAACGCATCATGCAATTACGTCTTCACTGAAGCTGCAGAGAGAAAAAAACAACTCGATTATTTTTATGTAAAGATTGTTATAATTGCATGCATGGATACATTTACATACTTATGAAAATACCTACATGGCTCTGTTTTTCATTATTGGAGAATATGCAGGTCTTTTCACGTTTGCTAGGTCCGTGGTTCGCTAACGGGCTGCAACCAACCAGTCCAGAAGTTGTGTAAAAAGATCAAGTGTAAAACTGACTATCAAACATTCACATGTGTTACAAACGTAGCCCTCAGCAGTCATGTTGGAGATGGGTTGATCTCGATTCAAGTATGGAATCTGAATTGAATTCGATAGGAATATGTACAGCAGAGTCAAAGTCAACTCATCTCTCTCGATGGTTGAACGTTTTTGTTTACTGTCACCCAACTTTCAACCCAAAAGGCCTGCACACACATATATACATATATATATATATATATATATATATATATATATATATATATATATATATATATATATATACATACATACATACATACATACATACATACGCAGATGTCACGTATGTGATGACGCAGCAAGTGGTTTGTGTAAATTTCTTCTCATGCTTAACTTTTATTTTTCTTTTCACATCCTTATGAATTGATGACACCAACCTCCCTCTTTCTGTGAGAAAGGCAACAATATTTATTCCATTACACTTAAAGTGACATTGAAGCAGGGTCATGTGCTTGTTCTGTGAGTTTGTATTCAGTGCCATTTCCCCTTTCATTCTGCATAAGGGTCTCTCTGGGGTAGATTAAAGGGTGAAGTCTGCTCACTTTGCAATGGGGATGTACCTCCTGGGACGCAAGAAAATTGTGAGTGTCGCGCATCAACTTCTGTGTGTGTGTGCGTGTGTTTGTGCGTGTGTATGTGTTTGTGCGTGTCCCCACCCCCTTCCTATTCCACCCCCTCTGCGACCATCTGGAAAGCAAATAGAAAAAATTCCGAGATAAATACCAATAAAAGTCGTAATAATTCTCTCTCTCTCTCTCTCTCTCTCTCTCTCTCTCTCTCTCTCTCTCTCTCTGTTAAGATATAAATCACCTTTTCATGTTTTGATAAGCGCATCTGTTGAGTGGCAGATAATTAAAAAAAAAAAGTACAGGTGCATTTCAGGAACAGAGTTCATGACATTCAAAGGCAAGGAAAAGATGCCGGACGCTTCGGAGGGAAAAAAGTCCTTTCACACGACGTGGGTGTCATTCAAGCGTTTATGACATAATCGTTCGACCTCTGTAACTGAATGAGGGAGACACTGCTGTCGAGGAGGTGCAAGATGATTCTTCTGTTCTGTTTTTAATGGTTTGCGATATTCACAAGGAAATCCTCCTGGAAAAATCATAAATGAAACGCATCTGCGATCATCGTAGATGTGTCTCACTGAAATGAATTTGTTTCCGATAGTGAAGTCATGAGAACGAAGCCCTCGTTCGGAATAGTGTCACTGCGGGTTCTGAAGCGAGGCTTGTGGTCTCTCCTTTATGAAGTCGGGCGTGTTTCGTCGACGGCACGATGCTCTTTGTTTCAACCTTGATAGTGTGGGAAGACCCGAACGCCAAAGCCTTCTCTTGTAGGAGTGTCAGTTCAGGCATAAAGTTATATACCAGCGTTCCAGTTGGTCTTTGTATTCATCGTGTCACTTCGAATGTACATAGCGACTGAATTTTGTATTTATAGAGACAGGTCTTTTGGTTATGTATATTGTGCCACGGGTTTCTGAGATTCAAAGCGCTTCGTCACACGTTTCTGTTGCTCGTGGTCACAGTTGTACGGAAAAACATGTATTGTATTTAAATGTGTGTCAGTGTAAATCTTGTTGAGCGCAGTGTTGATACTGATCGGCTGTTTAAATGCACGTTAGAAGAGAAACTCCAGCGTGCTTCAGTTTCCGTCTATTTTCTGCGCTCGAGATACTCTGAATTTAATGGAATATCAGATCGCCCTCGGCTTCCCATGACCCGAATTGATAATTCGAGCGTGCGTGTGTGCGCGCGCGCTCGATGTCTCTTTGTGTACTGGCTAATGCGTTTAAATTAAACTGAGGAGATGAGATATGTAAATTTTGGATGCCCAACTTTGTAAACTGGAAGTACTGACGTCCATGTATGACGTAATCATTATCCCCTACGCGTTTGACACAATGGTTATTTAACGCTTCCAAAAAAAAAAAAAAAAAAAAAAATGGGGATTTACAGTTCAAGGCTGAATGAGCAGTTTCCATAATCTTCCCCTGCAGGCAAATCCTTCATCCTTCACGTACGTAAAATGTACTCAAGAGGAAAGGGATAAATAACTGGTAGGCGTTTTATTATGAACAGCTGTTATAATGCTTTCATGAATGATAATGATGACGATGGTAAAGTACTATCAGTATTCATTTTCAGCATCTTATCATTATCATTTATTTCATTTACAGTTATTTAAAGGAAAGGGGGCAAACAAGACTGGCTAGTAACATTTTATACAAAAAAAAAAAAAAAGATGAATATGGTACAATGCAGGCGCTCTTGTAATGTAATAATTGAATACCCCAAATAGACTCACCAAAATGGAAGAAAATAAAAATAAGATACATAAGTGCGGGCTAAACCAGGCCCTCCAGCAATATCATATTTGGCATTGTTTTGCTTTCGTGAGCATTGTTATGCCATCCGTGGCATCACCCTTCCTCACCCCTAAGCCCTCCCCCCAACCGTGACCAACAGAGTATTTGAATTCCTTAACCGTCTCCGCCCGGGGAATACAAAAGTTTGCTAATAATAGACGCGTGGAAACGATACAAGGGCAGGGCATTCTCTCGCGATTTTCTATTCTTTGTCGCGGTTTTTACCGCTCGTTCCGAGTCGTCTTCTTTGGTTCGGTACTCGTACATGGAAAGCGTATTCTTACTTCTCGTGATGTAGAGACATTCGTATGTTTCTGTTGTTGCTTCGTAGTTGAATTGATTCATTTCTCTGAACTTGAATTGTGCTCGAGCGAATTGTGTCTTTTAATTGAGTGGGTAGAATTGAACTGGGGTAAAGTTGAAGAGGTTTGGAAAGTAGGAAGATCACTTCCGTGAATGGGAGAATTGATGAAAAGCATAAGTCAGAAAGCACGGTAATTCGGGGCCTGAAGGGACCTTTCATAAAACTTTCAGTATCGTGTAATACTTATTTTAAGCCTCCCCCCCCACACACACAAAGGAACACATTTATATGGAGAATGTCAAAATACTATTATTTTGCCTAACCGTTTTCTATAGAACTGGAGGCACCAGTTTGGAAAAAAAGTACTCAGAGAGGACGAAAGTAAGCATAACATTAATGAACCAGTACTTGATATTTAGTAAATAATTAGATTTCACCTGTAAACAATAGTAGGAAATAATTGTTGCTTAAGGACGTGGTAATATTGCGCCCCTCTTGGTTGTATACATTACCGTACGATTTATGTATAGTCGTGTTATGAGATGTGTTACTAAATGGCAAGAAAGCTAACTAAAGCATGTACGTTTTAACACTCGTAGAATCCAGGTGAATTTGTGCACGCCTCTCATCCCTAGCCCTCATATAATGCGGCATTTTATGCTTTTGCGCTGATGTCCATCTGTCGTCTTCATCTTGTCCGCACTTCCCCCTTTTCATCTTAGTAACTAGCAACAATTTGATTGTGCCACATGGATGGTTATCTAAATGTGCAAGAGGGTTTCAAAAGGTAGATTTAATCCGACCCATACCCAATTTGGGGGAAAAGAGAACATTTCCGGTGGATGCGGGCCTATCATGCACCCTTCTAGTAGCACCCACCCCCTCTTTCAGTATATACTTTCAGCTCATTTATTATACATCAGACTCATTAATGAACATAAGCAAACTGACCGATCTATCAACAATAATAAGACAAAAAAAAAACACATTGACAGCTCAGCACACCAATATGATTGTACACAGAGACACTGAGGAATCTTCCATTAAAAACTTTCAAATTTGGACATGTTTCTTGCAAAACTGCTTAAAAAGAAGATAAGGATGGTTGAAGTTGGCCACTTTCCGAATGGGCGAGGCGTTTTGAGTAAGAACAAAGCAAGAAGAATCTTGGCGATCCAATAAGGCTTTACTTGGGAGAGGGAGAGAGAGAGAGGGCGGGGAGGTGGAGAGAGTCCAGAGCCATCCATCAAGAAGAATTCTGAGGTTGAAGTCGGCTCAGTTTTTATTACGAGTTGAGGCTGCTTTAGACGTCGTTACTATTTTTTTTCTTTGATGCTCACTTATCCACAAATTCACTTAAAATTCAGTTTCTTTCAGTAGCGTTAAGGATTATATCAGCGAACCCTCCTCTCTCTCTCTCTCTCTCTCTCTCTCTCTCTCTCTCTCTCTCTCTCTCTCTCTCTCACACACAGAAATACATACATATCCACACACACACACACACACACACACACACACACACACACACATATATATATATATATATATATATATATATATATATATATATATATATATATATATATATATATATATATATATATATATATATATATATTGTCATAAACTGGACCTCGGCTTGGTGAGAAATTTAAACAAAATTATAATTGATGCTGCCACGAAACCAGGAAAGTCCAGTTTATGAGCAAAGGAAGAAGTTATTTGAAAACTTACCTTAGAATTTCCTGGATTTACAATTGAATGGGGAAGGTCGCCATATAGGAATTTAGAATTCTTTTACAAATTTACAGGGATTTATTTACAGAAACTTAGCAAATCAACAATGAGACACGACACAACATAATCGCTAAGGGGCAGATTCAGAATAGGACACAAGGAACAATAATGCAGTGAGTTGGCAACAAGCAAGTGGATTAAAATGGGGCCAATCTGCAATACAATCAGTTCAAGGGTAATAATAACATTCAGTCTTGCCCTGATTACATGAAATAGTCTCAGGTAATGCAAATGATGGAACTCCAGGATGGGAGAATAATTCATATGCACATTTGGGCCACAACGGAAATCGTTACTGACTGCGACCAGGAATTATCAGGATTTTGGTGGCAGACGAGATACTGAAGCATGGATAGCGATCGTTCCGCGTGTGCATCCCTGAAAGAGACGTCTCAGTTAGGAATGACAGTGTACACTGAAGGAGATGGAATTCCCCTATGAAATATCACCCAATACACGTTCTTAAATACAACACATAATGTAGCCTAGAAGGTGATTTTAATGAAATCACGTAAATACGATCTGAGAATCGTAGCAGCAGTGGCTTTAACAATGAACACGTGATTGCACTCACACAAAGATAAAATTAACACTGATATGGCTTAACCCAAATAGCTCTTAAATTGCACTGGTGGAGGGATAATTGATGGTTATCACGGGGTCTTTACTTGAATTCAAAGTACGTAAATGGCAAGGCATGGGATACAGGCAGGATTCTAACAAAGGGAGGATTGCTTCGTGGAGGAAGAGGTTAAAAGTTTAAAGAAATGGAATTTTAAGAAGTTTAAGTAAAAGGGGAGAGGGCTGGTCTTGACTACTTGCAAACGTACAAACCTTTTATGACGCCTACAACCATTTGCAGGTGTCCTTTGAAGTCAGTCCAATCAGCGGAGCTGGAGAAAAATACGGCGCATCCGCCACAGATGAAATCAGAAGCACGTCTCTCTCCTGCTTCTCAAAAGCAGAGCTTCTTCAAGCGTCTCGCATGGCCAACCGGTACCTGTAAGCATGTCAAAAACCAGCAAGGAGGGCATGGGAAAAGCACACTAATCATTATATGCCTACAGATTAAAATCTGACCTGTTCCCTAGTGCTAAATGCCTTTTTTGGCCTTCCCAATCCCCACATATCTCCCCATCGCGTGATTGGGGGGGGAAGGGGTTTTGTATTGTTTACTGGATCGCGCAATGTTGGGGGGGTTAAGGAGGTACGGAGGCCTAACTAACGGCTGTTGGCTGGTTCAAGTAAGCGCAGGTTTTTTGCGACACCCGACTCGAGAGGCAGAGGAATAACAGATTAATTCAGAATTAAATGACGGAATCAAATATACAGGAAGGGAGGATGTTTATTCTTGACAATATATATATATATATATATATATATATATATATATATATATATATATATATATATATATATATAATCAGAAAGCTACAAACGTCCTTTAATATCCAATTCACTCTACCTAGTAATATATTTTCATATATGTTACCGAAGGGGAATTTTTTTAGGTGATAATAAGTCCACCGTCCCGTGGGATCGAACCAGCGACGGACGGGAGAATCAGGACTACAGTGACACGCTAACCAGTGGCCGACGGGACGGTGGACTTATTATCAACTAAAAATTCCCCCAGCATATTTGAAGAACAGGGAGTAATTGAAAAAGAGACTTTGACAATATATGAATCACATGATGTGATAAATAGTCATATATATATATATATATATATATATATATATATATATATATATATATATATATATATATATATATATAAGCGTATGTATGTATGTATACACACAATGTGTGACATCAGTGACTAAACAAATTCAGCCTTTTTGAGAACAGACGAAGTGAAAAAGAGACGAATGAACATAGTATAAAGCTTTAGTAACTAAATGAAGGAACAACGTACAACTTGAAACACGAACACCAGTATTTAAAGTGGCCTTAGTTACCTGAATTATTTGAAATCCTGAAATACCGTGGTTGGCAATATAACATATAAATACAAGTAACACGTGTGCATATATAAATATAATTTATGGCATAATGAAAAGGGTCTTCGTTGGTGAGCGGAATGGCTGATGTTTGCAGACAATTCAGTATTAATTTCAGAGACTAATGGTAGTTTGAAAGTGTAAAAGAGAAGGCGATTGAAGGTGAATGATAGGAGGATTAAGGCTATGAGGGCAAATAGAAACGAGAAAGATAGATGTTAGTATGGATGAGAAAATAATGGAACTTGGTGATTTATGTAAGCATTTAGAATAAATTGCGACACAAAGGAAGGGTACAAGAAGAAATGGATATCAGAATAGGTGAAGTCTGGAAGGTGTGGAAGTGAAGGGGAATGTCTGTGGAAGCAGTGGTTTGGATGCATGAAGGCATTGTTGTGCCAACTCTCTTTTTATGGAAGTTAAATGTGGATGTTGAATGCGAATCAAATTTAAAACTTTGTTGTTTAGGTAAATTGCTTATTTAGTGTATGTTGAATAAGAAAGGTTAAAAGTTATACAAAAATATGGTAAAACGTTGGCATGGCTCTTAAGAGAGGTCAGCATTTTGAGGGAACTCGGTCACGTGGAGAGAACGGAGGACAACGAGCTTGGGAAAAGAGTTTATAAAGCGGAAGTTCGTTGGAGGAGGAGGAGGTGGGGAAGGGAATTGTTTTACGAGGGAAAGCGAGCAAAGAAAGTTCTGCTTAGGTTAGTAGGTAGAGGAATTGAAATTGTAGGGCTTTTGGGGGGTACATCCTTGATACATCAGTTAAAGAATAAATGCGGCAGTGACTTTGTGTGTGTCTTTGTGGGCGTTTATATACAACAGCGGACGGTAGAGTGATATGAGGGTGGTTAAATCCATAGGATTCTTAAATTTCGGTGTATTTTTATGAGGGATGTAAATCAAATCAGGCTTGAGTAACCCTAATGAGCATTTGATCCCAAGGCTCAACGTATAGAAAACATTAGGGATATAGATCTGACTGAACGGCCATTAGTTTGAGCCTCTCCGTGTTTGTCGTTTGTTCAAATGTTTTGTATATGTTTGTATTAAGTAGAATTGTTGTTCAAATCATCATAGGTTCTTTAAATTTATTATCATCATGAACATCAGTATCTTATCTCATATCCCCACCTTTATCATCGTGCTGTGTCATGACCATCACCCATATTTTCATAAACATTAATACGATCAGCGTCATGTTCATTCGTATCAAAACCATATTACCATTAACACCTGCGTCATTGCCATCGTCATCATCATCATCTTATTAACCATGACGATCCCCGTCATCAACCAGGGGCCGAGCCGTGAGCGACGTCATGAATTAATAAAGGTAAATGAAGAGCCCAGTGCTCACCTCGTGGGAACAAGAGCCGGGGCATTATCCCGAATTTGATTTCGGGGAATTCTGTCTCCGCGTGAAAGCCGGATGAGGGAAGGGGGAGCCCAGAATGAATGGGAGGAGGAAGTTGAGGAAGGGAAGGAGAAGAGGAAGACGAGAAGGAGTAAAGGACGGTGAGTGGCAGCGTGCGTAAACGAGGGTTGAGGTCCTTGGTTAAGAGACCGAAAAGGGAGATCTTTTTGTTCAGGTGAGAGAGAGAGAGAGAGAGAGAGAGAGAGAGAGAGAGACAGTGTTTGAGTAACTGGCTCTGTTGTGTGAGGCTCCCCGGGAATGTATACGGTCAAGGACCTTCACACTAGTGAGTACTAGTGCTGTTGAGATGGTTCTTAACCTATATTTTTAATGATGGTAAACCTGGTCGTGTCCCTTAACAGGTTTTAGAATAAAACATGTAAAAACTATCTGTCTTATGAAAATGAAAAAAAAAATTGTGTAAAATATGGGAAGAATTAATACGGAATGTATAAATTTGTAACAGTTAATGTTTGGGGGTTTTATAGATATGTAAGAAATGATAATGCATAAATTGTGCTTACTTGTGTAGGCATTCAAGAATTACAAAACATATCTGATATAATTATTGTTCTTTAGAAGGCAACAGTGGGAAGACTAATACATCGGGTCATGCGGATGTCATTTAATCAGCTCTTTCAAAACCGATTGCACAACAGCACTTCTTGGAAATTAGAGTCAATGTATAATGTCAAAACTATTAATATTAGCAGGTTGATTCATCTGCTGGTTGCAGTATTCTTGCTCTGTGTATTTCACTGTCGCAGCCAACCTCCACCTTTTCCTCTAGCAAAATATTTGTATTCTTTTGTCATTTCGCTTCCTTTACACTTAGATTGTGTCGCATGATTATGTCCTGCTGCTTACCTCTGCTCTTAGGATGTAATCTTTCCATTGTCCTTATCTCACCCATAAACTGTCAAAACGCGATGAACATGTGTTTGTGGCCTAAACACAAATTACGTTTGTAACATAATGAATATGAAGACTTCTGTTGAATGCTTTAGAGTAAAACGGAGTATTTTGCCTTACCAAACGTACGTAACGTGCACTCATTGTCAATAAATGTATCTGAAGAGGATTTATAACAATGATCATAACGGTAATTTAGATGACTTTCATTTGAGCATGAGGTTTACTTCTGACTTAGTCAAACAGTACCAGTAACAAGAGTAATAGTGTCGCATCATGTAAAGTTACTGCTGGTAATGAATACGGTAATTAAAACTATAATAATAGAAGCAGAATTTTGTCATGCCTTAGATAAAAACTCTGGTGGAATGCATAATATGGAATTGTCAGTGCACTCCGTCCCTCTTACCTCAAAAAGCGAATTATATATTTTTGTGTCTTTCATAAGCTTAAACTCTATTTTTGAATGCTCCTCCTCCTCCTCCTTAAACTCTATTTTGATGAATGCTCCTCCTCCTCCTCCTCCTCCTCCCGTTTCCCAACCCCTTCAGCTAATCAGAACAGTTATTCATCCTACTCACGTGTGAGTAAGAGAATCACATCGTTACGAAATTCAACATAAAGTGTTAGCTTTGTCCCCAAGGGCCTTGAGCCATGACCTCCTCTCCATTTACTTATTATTAAGTCCTCATTTACTTTTTATTAAGTGCCTCGATGGTTCTTCACAATTATAATGAAGATAATGATGATGGTTATTTTGGAAACTAACTCGGCGATATTCCTGGTAAGAGAATGATATAGACCTTCCGGTACTTGGGTTGCTCGAGGCCCTTATTGGCATAAGGCCAGCTTAATGATACAAACTGGAAATGATTAGCCATTGAACAGTTAATAAGGCTTGGTGCTGAACTCCGGGAACACAAAGACTGCATTGAATTGGTAGCCTCTCATTGTGCTTACCACGCTTTTTTTTCTTGGTGGTTAATGAATGTGAATATGCATCATTGACAATATAAATTTGATCTTAAACTCCTAGCTAGCTAGGCATTTTATGAAAGCTTTAATTTTTCTAGACATAGTCATATTATTATATTTTACTATTGTTCGAATATTGTTCTCCTCTCTTTATGTCATTACCATCTTGGTTTATTTCTTATAGACAAAAGATTGCGCGAAAGGTGGCCGTTTTGTGTTTCCTAACAATGGTAATCATGATTTAGACTATCGTCGGAAGATGCCCTGCTTATTAATATACCATGAATTTTATTTCAAAATGAAACCATACTTGGTTATTTCTGAAGAATTAGGTTGTGCCACTCATTTCTCAGAGCGTTGGCATCAGTAATCTGTCTGGGTGCCAGAATGCCACACTGCTCGATACCATACACCTTTCATCCTTTTACTGCTCAGTATTAGACGTCTTGCATTATTTTATTGCTAATTACGGATGTCTCTCATTTTATGACTACCAAGTACCAGGCGTCTTTGTTTCTTGTGCGGCTTAGTACAGGCGGTCTTTTCACTCCTTTACTACTTAGTGGTTCGGTGTTGGACATTTTTCATGCTATTACTGCTCAGTACCAGAGGTCTTTCATTCTTTTACAGCCCGATATTAAGCGTTTTTCACTCTTGCGCTGTCCCATTACCAGACGTCCTCATTTCTGTTATTACTTAGTTACAGATGTCTTTCTTTATTTTACTTAGTAGCAAAGATCTTTCATTCACTTACTACTTGGTACTAGACCACCTCGATTTTTTACCGTGGATCTGTGGAAGTCTTGTTTTGCAGTTACGGATGTTGTCACTCCTCTTTTAATTAAGAGAAGTTGTGAAGCTTCTTATTTTTCAATCTTGTTTCTCATTAGCAGTTTACTTTATTATAGGATTTATTTCTTCTCACGCAAAATATTTTGTTGGATGGTGCTTAATAAATTTAGGGCCTTGTTTATTGTTTATGTATGTAAATATGTATGTGTGTTGTGTGCTTTGTTTATAAAACCCGAGAGCACTAGATTTGCCTGTAATCTTGGTTATAGGTTTGCAAGGATTAATAATAAAATGTTGTGATGAAGTTATTTTCAGTACAAATGATACATGCATTTGCGAATGTAATCAGTTTGTGAAATCATACACACACGAACTTGTAGATACGCATACATATACAAACGCACGTACTGCTTGTGTTGAAGGTGACCTCATCGTATGTTAAACCCTATTCAAGCGCCTATGTATGTGCCTGCATGTAGGAGTGCATGTGCTGGTGATATTGAAGGCGACTTCATCATTTAAAAAAGGACATGAACTCTTTATAAAGCGCACAGGCAGAGCTGGTGGTAGGTCAGTTCGGTGTGCTCATCCATGACCACGTATTTGGTTTTCAAAAGACCAGTAAAATTTGCGTGATATTTCAAGCACATAATCACAAAAGAAACCACACATAAGAGGAATTTCAGTTATAGGATTCTCCTCTCTTTCGCTTTGGGCGGGCTATTAAAAAATTTTGATTCTTAGTAGGGTTATTCGCTCTTTTGTTCTCCACGCATGAACAAAAAATTATCAAGTACGATTCTCTCTCTCTCTCTCTCTCTCTCTCTCTCTCTCTCGTTTTTAATTGGCTGTTTGACCCATTGTGGGATGGCGGGCGTCACATTGTTTACCCGGAATACGCGAGAGCCAGACAATAGCACCACCTACGCACCGTTGTCCGCCGTGTACCAAACTGAGTTTTGCAGGGGACGCCGTGGCTGGGTTAATGTTACGAACCCGTCTTTAAAATCCAATCGATAGCCCCAAGAGGACATGATAAATAAAGCCCATGCGGAAGTTTCCCCTGACGCGCTGCGAGATCCTCCTCCTCCTCCTCCTCTTCCTCCACCTCCTCCTCCCACGAGTGAGGTAATCGCTGTTGTTTTCTCGTTCCCTCGTCTCTTGTCACTCTCTCTGTGTCGAAATTATTGCTCTCATTTCAGTACTAGTTCATTCTGCTACTGAAATTGGGTTACAGGCACAACCAAATGTCACGTACCTACTGCGTACGGTGGGTTTTTGTTGCCTCTTGAGACTTATGTAGTAAAAGGTTCTTTTGTTTTAAAGGGGAAGCAACAATGGCGCTTATAGCAAAGCTTTTTTTTTTTTTTTACTATCACTACCACTGTTACCACTACCAGTACAACTACAACTACTACTATTATTATTGTTACGAATACTACTACTACTACTACTACTACTACTACTACTACCATTAAACAGATGGATGGTGTAGGTACTATTGCTCTGTGTTAATTGGTATATTTACAAGAAAACTACTCACCTACCCTTGACATTCTCAAAATCGTTTGAAATTTTCTGAATTAGGTCATTCATTTTATGTGCATAAAACTTACTGCTGCTGTAACTAATTATAGTGTCTGACGTTCACTTGGAAAGTAGAACAAAGAAAGACTAAAAATATAAATGCTTCTGTTTCCTTTGCTATGGCTGTAGTAATCTTGGACCTGGTTCTCTTAGTAGCATAGATGGGCTTTTGTTACCTTGGATTAGCATTTTAAGATATCACAAGGAAATGAGTATCTTGTAGTTCTTTCTAAAGCTTTGACAAGTCTTGACGTTAAGAGACGAGTATTATAGAATCTTAGAAAGTATATTTTGTCGTCTGTGGGTGGATTTTTTTATGTCATGGGGAAGTCAGTACATCTTAGAATAGCCCTTAAAAGTGTTTAATTTTCTTAACCTTTCCTTAGTAAGGATGGTTAGTAGGGTTTACAAATCGTAGTTTATTACCTGATCCTGGGTAGGACTTCATAATTTACAACGATTATTGGTATCTTAAATTTAAGTTAGCAGTTATGTATTGTAGATGGGAACATCCAAAATTTCATGGGAGAGGTTGACAGCCAAGGAAGGCTTTTATGAATTACAATATACAGTAGATTTTAGGCTATAAACTTTTTCTGTTATGTTCTTTTATATATTATGTATCCATTCTGACTTAAATGCAACTACACTACACACTTACTACTTTAGAGTCAATCTGTCAGTGCTTTAAAACAGGTATATACAGATCAAACTTATCATTTTCACAGGGGAAAATAAATTACAAATCAGGATGATTTATCGACTGCGTTGTCGAAAGGAGGTGGCGAAGACTTTCTGATAGGCTAATTTCAGTTTCATTATGTTTTCTCCTCGGGAGGATGTAATGTCATTGCAATGAGTTCAGTTATCTTGG
This sequence comes from Macrobrachium rosenbergii, assembly GCF_040412425.1. NCBI lineage: Eukaryota > Metazoa > Arthropoda > Malacostraca > Decapoda > Palaemonidae > Macrobrachium > Macrobrachium rosenbergii. The sequence goes on along the minus strand of NC_089746.1, from coordinate 7,719,702 downwards.
TGTTCTGGGTTATTTTTCAGTGACATGGTCTTTGTACTCTATCTCTCATAAGTTTTAAGAAATGAAAAATCTTTGGAACGGCTCAGAAGCGGCAGAAATATTAAGGCATTATGTTCAAGCAACTAAAGGATTTCGCTTTAGTATTTACGAGCATTATCCCCATTAATTATGAGGCAATACGTTTACAGTACTGTTTATGCCTGCCAGCCTTTTTTATGTGTAATCTTGTATAGTGTATTGCTATATTTTTCCAAAATTTGCATTCTTTTCTGTGGAAGCATAATGTTGATACGAGCAACGGCGATAATGATAACATTAACTATGCTAATAATCTTCCATGCAGTTTTGTAACATAATCTATGGGTAACGAACTCCATGTTTAACCAGTTGAAACCTTCCTAAAAGAAAGAGTACAAATCGGCATAATTCGCTCGCTACATAAATACGAGACATTTGAAAAATTCCGTAAATATCCTCGTCAGTTTTTCAGATAAAGTTGTACTGTTACTATTAATGATATCATTGATACCTGAAGCTCTTTCACTGCACGATCTCTTGTGGAGAAAAGCCACTTAAATTCCGTGAAAAAGGATGCCAACTTCTCAGTTTCTCTCTTTCTTGGAAAAAAAAGTCTCTCTCTCTCTCTCTCTCTCTCTCTCTCTCTCTCTCTCTCTCTCTCTCTCTCTCTCTCTCTAATATCTATATATATATATATATATATATATATATATATATATATATATATATATGTATATATGTTTGTTGTGTGTCTGCATGTATGTATATTTTTATATATATATATATATATATATATATATATATATATATATATATATATATATATATATATATATGTTTGTTGTGTGTATTTGCATGTATATGTATGTATTTTATATATATATATATATATATATATATATATATATATATATATATATATACATATGCTTTTATGTACATTCGTTGTGTAGAATGAAAATATTCAAGTCCACCTGAGACATTTCATCTGCAAATTCAAGCCAATAGGACAAGGAAATATTGTGCGCATTTTCAAGTCAGTTAACGTAAAAAAAAAGTAATGGATTTATTTTATGGTTCTCTGCTGCACCACGGTTTGTTGTTTACTAAACTTTTGGGTGAAGAGGAATTTAGAATTTAAAACGATCAGGAAAATTTCTCTTTTCGACGTTTCTCGGAATCAGCTCAGGATTCATAGCGAAGACTGGATGCTTGGTACGCTTTTAGGATGCTTTTGTTTCTTTCTTTCCTGTGATTGATTCCTCTCTCTCTCTCTCTCTCTCTCTCTCTCTCTCTCTCTCTCTCTCTCTCTCTCTCTCTCCGTTCTGAAAGAGATGTTTACTTCTTTATCCCGGAGTGAGCGTGTTATCTCTCTCTCCCTCTACGTTTATACTTTTGTGGAGGTGAGTGTCGTATATTGTGTTCCTCTTTAACTTTCACTTACTTTTTCTAGTGTATAATTTCTTTCTCTCTTATTATAGTTCATATATCATTAGTCTCCTTCTGTCATAATTTCTGTCTTAAACTATGATGAAAGCTCTCATTCAGCTCGGCCACCCATTGATCTCTGTCCCCATCAGTTTTTCCTTCCGAGTGGATTATGAAAAGAACACAATAAACGCTCATTTAATGTCGTTGTCGTCATTTTCTCAATCTTTTTCGAGGGTTTCAGATAAAACTTCTGGCTGTTTTCAATTTGAGTTTGTGCACTTTGTTTCCATTGCAGGAATTTGAAAATCTCTTTTCATTCTTCCAGACACAATTCATCGTATTCTTATGTGCCTGCAGAGTGATTTTCATTTTATTTTCTAGAATTCTTGGTTTTCTTCCTTTTTTTAGTTTTATAATTCCATCTCTCTCTCTCTCTCTCTCTCTCTCTCTCTCTCTCTCTCTCTCTCTCTCAAATGTGTCATTTTTCTCTTATTTAATAGGGTACTTTTTCTTCGAAAATTCTTCGTACCAGTTTTCGAAGTTTATCGACTTCTTGCTGCATATGTTCCGCCCTTTTGCTTCACCTCTTTCTTTTCTTTCTTTTCATCCAGAATTTTTTTAATCTTCTCAGTGTAAAACGCCAGGTTTTGTATATAAATTCTTTATCAACGGCGGTATGACGTATATTCGCGCTTCTTTATATCTATAGCATTCAGTGTCTTTAATTTTTTTCTATTTTTTCCATACTGTATCTTCCCAAATAAAAATTTTTAGTCCCCCCCCTTTCAGTATTCAACAGAGTGGCTCTATTGTCTTCACGGACCACATCGTTATTAATAACGCTCGCACTATTTTCCTAAGGCCTGCTGCAACTTTAAAAGTATTACTATTTTGTGGAAGGCTTAAACTCCCTCACCGGTACCCTTGGCCAGGATATGGTCACGGAGCTAACGTGGCAACGGATATTGCATTCATTGGTGGTACCCATTCAGGTACTGTCCAAACCCAGCAGGTATGGGGATGTAAACAAGGTACTGCCATGCATTCCTTGTCGGCGACCCATGTAGGCTAAACGATAAGCTTTTGATTTCAGTGCTCGGAATTACTTTTTACGCTTACCGCCTATTTTTTTTTTTTTTTTTTTTTTTTTTTTTGTCAATCAGAAGCACTTAATTCATTCAGAATTCGTTGACCGTTTCATTCCTTATGACTTTCTTTTTCTTCCCCAACTAGAGTTTAGTAGAATTTGCACTGAAGTCTTTCTTTTCATTCTTAACAGATTTTGCCATTACGCTTATTTATTCTCCTTCGTCCTTCGGGAATTTGTTTATTATCGCTCTTCACGCGGCAGTCCTTTCGCCATGTACCGTTTCCCTCCTAATATTTACCCTATTAGCTTTTATTTTCTGCTAGATTTCGTCGGCCTCCCCTTCTCTTTTTTCCTCATTTTTCTCTGCCGGAGCAGAGTTTCTGACTGACTTCCTCCACAAATGACGTTTAAGCTCTCTCTCTCTCTCTCTCTCTCTCTCTCTCTCTCTCTCTCTCTCTCTCTCTCTCTCTCTCTCTCTCTCTCATAAGCCAGATTTCATAGTACCCACCAGCCATATCCTAATCCCCTTTTTATTAGATTCGCCAAGTCGTAGGAATTCCTCGTGGGATAGTCGGTCGAGAAAAGAGCCCTTGATACTATATCCTTCACCACCATTTTACATACCACGATTGATCCGATTAGACTCTCTCTCTCTCTCTCTCTCTCTCTCTCTCAGCTCGGAATACTGATACCCAGCGTTTGTACCTTTGAGAATACATTTACATTTCATTCGAATTCTCTCTCTCTCTCTCTCTCTCTCTCTCTCTCTCTCTCTCTCTCTCTCTCTCTCTCTCTCTCTCTCTCTCTCTCATATGGAACTCCGGAACCTGGTACTCTGTGACTAAAAGCTTTTTTGCACCCGAACCATTCCCTAAATCTCTTCCTCACTGGTGGTTGTTCGTTTGAGTTTGGGCCCATTTATTTGTAAGGATAACGTATTGAGCGATTTGGTCTTTGCAATCCTTATGGGCAAGTCCTGTAATCCCTCGGGGAGGCGTTTCTTCCCAGAAGGATTAAGGCTGGAATGAAAGGGATTGCAGCTACATTTATGGATGGAGAAAACACGGGGGGGGGGATCATTTGCAGTGAGAGAAAACTACGTTTCGAACTGCTCCCTCCGACATAAACAAGTACTGAAGCTTAGTATTTGAAGTAAGCGTATTTATTCATAGCAGGTGTTGCCCATAAGACCAACAGTGCTGTTTCTGCGATGTCATTTATGATTCAGGTGAATAGCAGGATTGAGGGAGGCAGTATTTATTCATATGAGTGAATGAATGACACCTATTCTACATGACTGGTCCTGAAACAGATTGTTATGGTCAAGGTGAGCATCTTAAAGGCGTTGATATTAAAAAAAGATATTTGTCTGATTTTCTGTTTTGGTTTTACTCCAAAATGTAGTACTGAGCATTTGCGAACAGTGTCTAGTCTTTATTTCACGGCTGTGTATCATGTAATGAGTTGATGGGATTTCATTCAATATTCAAGACATACTCTGCCACAGATTCTAGGATTTGGTAGGTACTTTCCCTTGCAGAAGAGTTATGAGCTTGGTTGGTGCGAAAGCTGGGACTTGTGCAGTTGTATAGGGATCATCTGTAACTGTTCCTGCAGTGTTCATTTCTGCTATTTTTCTCTTTCATGCTTGATTGTTGTTGTATTGGTGTACGTCGTGGTGAAGTAGTTTTTTATTAGTTTTTTTTTTTTACACTACCAATCTTTTTGATACATGTCAGCGATATAGCGGTATTCGTCTGCAGTACCTCCAATAAAATATTGTATAGTTGGGAGTAGGCCAGCACCTTTTCTGCTGGTAATTCTTCTCCATAAATAACTTAGGAGACAGTTACCTTTGTAAGCCTCAATTGCCAATGAGCACCTCTGTTTATAGCAGTTTCTGGAAACCTTCCATTCACCAAAAGCTCTTCCTTATGACACGGTCTTTTGTATGCGTTATTTTTTTCACAGTGTGGATTTGAACTGGTGTCGAAGTACGCCCGATGACAAACGAGCTGTAGGAGGCATCTCCTTTACTTCATAAGATTTATACGATCGCCATATTTCCCCTGCCTGACTACCTGTGCCTCGCGCGAGCTAGGCAGCCAGTTCTCGATCTTACTACACTATAACACTTCTCGTTTGACCGTTACGTCTTTAATCTCTCTCTCTCTCTCTCTCTCTCTCTCTCTCTCTCTCTCTCTCTCTCTCTCTCTCTGTATTTCATATTATCTTCTGTAACTTCTTTCAAATGAACACGGTATTCGTCGGAAGCTTGAATTTTCGGTCATTGACCTTGTAGGCTTGTTTCTTGTGAGTAGGGGTTTATCTTTTGAATAATATTAATAACCTCTCTCTCTCTCTCTCTCTCTCTCTCTCTCTCTCTCTCTCTCTCTCTCTCTCTCTCTCTGTACATATATCTGCACTCATATATTTTCATATAATAAATATTATATATATGTATGTATATATGTATTGTTATGCGTGAGGGCTTGGCTGATGAGTTTATTACTTGATTTAGGTAATTTTATAAGGCCCTGCTTGCCAAGGACACACGTAACCTGTCAATGAAGCTACAAATTAACTTCAAAGACAGCTGTTTAAACACTCAAGGTCGCCAGTCGAGGGAAATTAACCTCAACACAAAGAATATGCTGTTAACTAAGGAAATTACGATAAACGTCGCCCGCCTTCGGGCGCAGTCAATCTCTGCTCGTTAATATGGTATTAAAACACAACGGCTCTTCCGAACAATGGATTCGAGACACAAGGCGGCATAAAGAATAAAATGACTTGCTTAACCTTCCCTACTTCCTAGTTAATTCACTGGAATAGTTGAATGTCGCTAAACAATGTAAATTATGCTTAATCTAGACTTCGTGAAAGCGAAATGGGCTTGGGGTTTTTTTGGTGTCGAAAGAATGAAACAAAGGGAAATGGAAATATAGAAAAAGAGACTAGTAAATCGACGAAGTTTTGAACCAAAATCAGACTTACCGTGGACGACAGGTTGTTTGCGCATACAACGGACGATCGGAAGTCTTGATAATAGCAGTCTTCACAATTCAATAATATATAAAGACGATAGACAGAAGGGTGGAGGACCGAAACGCATTTGGACGCGCGTTCGCGGCGAAGGCCTGATTCTCTCTCTCGGTCCGACCTAGTTTAGACAAACAGGGTCGTCCGTTCATGCCCTCGGCGTCTGAAGCTTTGTCAAAAACATTCGCCAAAGAGAACAGGTAAAAAAAGCTTAAGGCCACCTATCATAAGATTGATTGTGGAAATTTTTCCTATGGGGTTAAGTGCCTAATGCTACCTGTCCTTGCTATGAACGAATGTTAAGTTTGAATCGTCTACGCGAAAACGGTCGATACACCCATCTTTTCCCGCCTTGGTTCATCTGATATTACTGCAAATAAATGCATCGCGGGCGAACAGCAGAAATATTTATAAAAGTATGTATGTTGGAGAGAGAGAGGATGATAGGAGAACCAACTCGCGGATGCTGAATACCGCGTCCTCCCTCCCCTGCGACACTCCTTTTTAATCCCTGACGATGGGGAATAAATCCCCGACGAATATAAGGCGATCCCAAGACGCAAACGTCACATCATATCAACAATTCGAATTGATTGAATCTCCTCCTTCTGTTTATGGATGATCTCTCCGGAAGATTAGGCCGAGGAGGAGATACATTGCAGGAGCCCTGTTTAATCTTTTGGGATGGAAGGCGACTCTCACTGGAGTGAGTGTTGTTTGTTCTCTTCAGGTGCTGGAAATGCCACGGAAAGAAAGCAGCCTGGGTTATTCTGGTTTAGGTCTTGACAGGCAAATAATATATCAGTTTTTCGTAGGTGTTTCATATAGATATATCTAGGGATAATTTTTCATCAGGTGTAACATGCCAGTGGTTATTTTATTATAAAATGACTCTCTCTCTCTCTCTCTCTCTCTCTCTCTCTCTCTCTCTCTCTCTCTCTCTCTCTCTCTCTCTCTCTTCCTGTTAGGTCTCTTTATTCCACGTTTTCTGCGCGGGAGTTAGCGAGCCTTATATTGATCTAGCCTTGACTTTTCTACTTCTAGGGTTTGGATTCACATTTATCCTCTGTATTCCCTTTGTCTGACAGTGCTATTTGAGTTTAGTCTCTCCAGTTAAACTTACCTCTTCCTGGTTTTATCCCGGTTTATTGTTTTGAGACAGAATCAGCATCTGCATAAAACAGTAAAAAAATTTTTATTTTCTTTTTGACTGCAAGATGAGCGTGAAGAGGCACATTGCTCAATAATAGGAGCCATAGTTCGGTCTTCTAAGCGACAAGGCAACCGGGTAGATAACTACAATAGGCGTATAAAGAAAATGACATAATTTACGTAGAGAAAGAAATACTCATTAATTTAGAGGCAGACATGCTTTAGATGACCAAATGTTTTTTTACACTAACATGAAGAGAGTATGGAAATGGAACGTGCTTTTTATTCTTTTTTTAAACATTTCGTGAGTGGTGTTCTAGTTTGGGAAATAGTGGCAATGATGTTTAGGTGTAAAGCGAGCACGTTAAACGAGAAATTATTATTGCTATTTTAGTATTGTGATTTATGATGTTGATAACGCCATGGTTTTACTTTCAGTTTCAGTTTTTATGGACGATAGAAGGGATGATGGTGTTCGTTATTCTGATTTTTGTACTTCACTGCTTCGCTGTTATCTTTGGATGTAGTTTCTTGTTTCCCTTAATAAGATGTTTTATTACATTGGAATAAGGCTGTCGAACTGAAACGTACTCAGTTCCAAAACAAATAGATGCAGATTTACGTTCTGCATTGTAAGAATTGAGGGCACCAGCATTGTCTTGCAAGAGAGATAGAGAGAGATGTTAAATCCAATTAACCGATTTCTTCATTTATCATCCTGTTTGCTCGTTGATCCCCACACTAAATTTATGTATCCCGTGTCTTTTTTTTTTTT
>NC_089746.1:7669694-7709694 GCF_040412425.1 Macrobrachium rosenbergii | reverse complement strand
ATTTCAATCACAAAAGAAGCGCGCGTGCGAGCGGGTTTGCAGTATGGCCAAATCTCTTACCAGGAGGACTTGGGAACACAAAGAGAATGAAAAGGAAAAGGAGAGACATTCAGCATCCTCGCGATGCCTAAAGGGAAACGTAATTATTACAAATGTGACACGTGAGAGCTAGGTAAATGGGTGTTTTTTCGTGGTTTGGACATCGCCTTGTGTTTCAAGTGTTGATTTTTATTTTCAAAATATAGACTAGTTCCATGGACATCCTAGTGCCCCTTTCCAGCCCAGGTCCCAAGAAACATTGAATTAAAAAAAAAAAAAACCAGGAAGGAAGAATGTTGAAGCGATAATCCTGCCTGTGAAAGGAGGAAAGTGGTTAGTTAGGAAAAGTAAAGCAAGTAGAAAATTCAAAAGCTTAACAGTAGAAGGAAAATAATAGTGGCTGCACCGTGTCATCTGAGTAAGCATATGCTCAGGATTTTCTCACAGAGGACTTTTTTCCCTTAATGACTTTTTTTTCTTCTTTTTCTTACTGATTGTGTTGCCTTTCATTATCTCCAAGGACATAATTAAGAGCAGGCTGAGCATCCTCGACAAAGCCTCTATGGTTGGTAATCGGCATCCGCCGAGATATTCCTTAGTCCACCTTTAAAAGAAGTGACCCTCGGGAACGATCTACTCTGTATTCATTCCATTATATCACTCTCTTTGTTGTGAAGCCATTCTTCTCTTCATAATGAAAAGGGGGGCGGGCCTTTTTTCATTAATTGAACCATAGTAGAAGTCAAGAATAATGAACTCTCTCTCTCTCTCTCTCTCTCTCTCTCTCTCTCTCTCTCTCTCTCTCTCTCTCTTTCACTACTTATATATATATAATATATATAACTTATATATATGTATATATATATATATATATATATATATATATATATATATATATATATATATATATATATATATATATATATATATATATATATATATATATATATATATTATGTCACCCGTGACCCGTTGGGTCACTTAATGTTGAAAATTTGGGGAGGAGGGTGGAAGGGTAGGGTGATGGGTTAAGGGAAGGAGGAGGGGATGAAGAGGGGGAAGGGAAAGTCTACGGGCAGCACCAGCCTCGTTTATCTTCCAGTGTGCAAACAAACAAACGTTCCAGAGTACCTTTGGTTTCATACAAAATTAGTACCTACATATAATCTCCATTCCCTGGCCTGTTGCATCACTCCATTCACATAAATATTAAACGAACACATCATTACACACCCGTATATCAAACCCACTTTCCTAGCAAACCAATAACTCTCCAGTCTTTAAATTCTAACACGTTTCTCAGTCTCCATTAAAGCTTAACCTAACCTAATCTAAACTGTCTTTCCAAGTTTTAATCACCTATTTTCGTTCTTAAATCAACGAAAATAGGTGATTAAAACTTGGAAAGTTTTAATCACCTACAAGCATTCTCAATGTTGAACCAACCCTTTCCCCTCTTTCAGCTCTGCCTCCATTCTAATCTGTATATTGAATATGTTCTTCGAAATACTCACTCCATCGAGCCTGGGCTGCATTCACTTCGAGTAACATCTTTCCTTTTACAATTTTATAATGAGTGAAGTCTATTTGTTCATAACCTTTTCTCCTTATTTACTCTCATGACAACTTATTCTTGCGAAAGTTTTGCTCACCTCTCTTTAATTACTTTCCATTTTATTCTTTTTCACTAGGTCTTTTACTGCCTTATCTATAATCCTGTATGCCGGTGCAAGAACATCTTTTTTCATGCAGTTGCACTAGTTTTTTATCGTCTACGAAACCTCCATTCCTTCATCAAACTTCTCACTATTTTGTTCCCTCCAACTGCCGTCCTTTACCCACAAATGCTCAACTTGAACTCTGTGATCTCATCGTAGAATTTTAAATTCTTATACCTCTATCCATTTTTTACCCTAATATCATTATCGAACTCGCTTCTCTAAATCATACACCATTTCCTTCCGGTTATATTTTCACCGATTCCTCTCCAACTTAAATTTCCATCTGTCTATCTTGACCTATCTGGACTTTCAATCAACCAAATAATGATCACATACACCTCCAGCCACTCCTCATCTTACCATTATATCCATTAGCCTGGTCTTCCATATTTATGTTTCTACATAATCTAACAAACCATTTATCTCGTCATTTTCTCATTCCCAAGTTCATTTTGAATATCTCTTTGGGAACCATGCAGTTCAAATAATCAAGCCCCTCTCCAAAGGTATTTCATCAAGACCCTCTCCATTCTCATTTACTCGAGGCACATTATGTCTGTGCCCCAAGCTATTGGCACTTCCTAGGAAGCAGTGTCCAGGTCGTATCTCTTACTACCACCACAGTAGTAATCCTCAGAAATTAGACACTATATATAATAAATGTATATATATATACACACACACATATATATATATATATATATATATATATATATATATATATATATATATATATATATATATATATATATGTGTGTGTATGTATGTATGTATATATATATATAGTCATAAAACAAGTAAACATAACGTATGCATTACTTATATGTTTATGAAATGAGATATGGAAAATTAACCTGAACGCACGAAGAAATGGTTTATTTTTCTCCAAAAGTAGCGTCTGTGTAAGGTGGAAGTTAATATCTTCCTGTAAGTACAAGACAAGGAAAGTATTCAACTTTTGACACAGTGGAAAGAGAGAGAGGGTGAGTTTTCTCTGCCTGAGTGGTATATAATGATGGAGTACTTTACGACGCCTCGAGGTTTATACTTGTTTCACCTCCATTGCTTTGTCTAAGTTCCCTTTAACACGAATCTCTCTTCTTCTCACTTTCTTTCTTTCTCTCATTTACTAATGGTGGCTCTCCATTTTCTGCCTTCTTCCCTTTTCCCCCATTTAAGCCTTCTTTTCGGCAGTTCTGGGAGACATTTTCTGTGCTTCTTTTAAATCCCTCTGTCGGTGTTTTGCTTGCTTGCGAGCGCACTGCAAGGTTCCATTTTCGAGCGAGCTGACTTTAATACTTTTAGAGTTTTTTCCTTTTAATCTTATTATATTTCTTTCTTTTTCGATTTGACTTAGCTTGTTATTCTGTTTTTAGGTCAGCATGTGTATGTGTATGTTTCTGCATGCCCTTTTTTTTTTCCAATGAAATACTTTTTGTCCTCACTATTTGTGAACATTGGTCTCTGTACTCCGTGTGCTTCTCTCTCTCTCTCTCTCTCTCTCTCTCTCTCTCTCTCTCTCTCTCTCTCTCTCTCTCTGTACCACTGAGTTCTTTTTCTCGTACTCCTTATTTCCTTCCGCACCCGAGGGCACACAACTTCCCCTCCATCTCCGGCATTATGCTCTCTCTCTCTCTCTCTCTCTCTCTCTCTCTCTCTCTCTCTCTCTCTCTCTCTCTCCACATTACAACCCAACATGGAATACCAACTCCTTCTGGGATTCTGTAACATGCAGATAGAATATATCGAATGAAATTCAACAAAGAATTAGGATCTTTATTGTATTCACTGCTACCTTTGTGATTTGCTAGAAATTTTGGTGAATAAAATTTAGCCCTACTTTGTATTGTATATTTAGCATACAAAGCTTACATACACGCACACACACACACACACACACACACACACACACACACTGGTGGACAGGAAGACCTAGAAGAGAATGGGTGAGTGGGGTGGTGAAATAGATTCGGGAAAGAAGGGACCTCAGCATTCAAGAAGCAAGATAGAAGAGAATGGCGCAGTGAGTGCAGGATGGTTCAACTTGGTAATGGAAGTTTCCTACACGGGGTCATCCTCGATTCAACAGTGTAGGTGAGGTTCTGGCAGTTTTTTTTTTTTTTCTTTTCTTGGTGTCGTTCTTTCTTTAGGAAACGGCTTAAGTCGATTTATATATATATATATATATATATATATATATATATATATATATATATATATATATATATATATATATATATATATATATATATATATATATATATATATATATATATATGTATATATATATATATATATATATATATATATATATATATATATATATATATATATACTGTATTATATACATAATATATATATATGTGTTTGTGTGTATGTATATATATTGCGTGCGTGTGTGTGTGTGTGTGTGTGTACGTACCTTTTTTTCTTCAAGTACTAAGGAATTTATGGCATTTCTACAATTTCCGGTACTTCCTCTGATGTTTGAAGGAACAAACAAAAATTACTAGTGTCCTGCACCATTAATTTATTCTTAAGCCGACAACTTTTCAGCTATTAAGCCGTAGCCATCTCAGGGTTCATTAATTGGAACTACAGTCCATTATATAGGCGAGTACAGTGAGAAAAATGTTTAGAAGCAAGAAGCCAAAATGAAAATTTAAGACATTTCACAGCTCATAAAAATGAAGATTTAACTAATTTCAGACGAATCCCCCGGTTCCTGAGGAAGTCCCAGTGGTCTGTAGCCACTATGTGTCCAGCTCAGTTCTTTTTGAGAGGTGTTTCTTGCCTCCTTCAAATTTAAATTCGCAAAATAAGGTTGTCCCAGGTTTCTTGGGTTTCCTATGGGCAGTAGTACTTCTCAATGAAATAAATCAGAGTGTTGTCCAACCTAGTTCATAACAAGAGGCTTCCACGCCTCATCCAATTTCAAATTTGCAAACTACGTTGGTCCCAACTTTGGAATTCTTAGGGGAACGATGTCTGATCAGGCGGGTGGTTGTCAAGTTCGGGTGGCCAGTGACTCCTAGCAGCAATTTCTTGTCTGTGTACGACGTCCATGCCTTTCCACTGTAAATTATGCTGTTCTGACACGATCTTTTTATCTTCATCAAGTGCTGATGCACATTTGACACTCGTTTCACTATTAACACTTCTGCAATTTCCAGTACCTCCTCTTATCTTCAAGGCTGAAGTTTTGAAGGGACAAACAAAAGCTGCTACTCTGTTGCTATAATAATCTCTTACTAAGCCAATACCTGTTTCATCCATTAAGCCACTGCGATCTTCAGGACTATGTTAGGTCTTCAGTGGAACTGTACTCCAGTCTGTACACACACACACACACACACACACACACACACACACACACACACACACACACACGTCCTTGAATTTCAGTAGCCAGAACGCATCAGTAGCTTGATTCTCGTTGCGCTTTTCCTGGCCCAAACAGTGATTTGGGTATGCGATTGTTTGTCAACTTCAGTAGGTGTAGCAAGGGTGAAGCAGGTCATGTTAAAAATTACAAGACTAACATCTTATGGAGCCAACCTTTCTTAGGGGAAAAGATACACACACACACGTGCATTGAAGTGAAAACTGCTCCATTAGCATTTTTAATATGGTTTACAGATTCTGAAACGAATTTTAACGAAAACGACCGAAATCTCGATAGAAACGATGACATCTTATTCAGAAAGTGTGCTCGCTCAGATAATTAAATAGCTGGTGGCGCGTAGCCCCAGACTGAAATATATTAGAAGGGAACGTGATTTTCGTACTTATGTCTGCGAAGTCCTCAAAGCCCTTAACCGTTAATATTGTTTTCAGTGCTTCTTCGTTTCATGTTTTTTTTCTCATTACCATATTTTTATGCTGTGATTATTTACAATTAACTTGTCTGACCAGTTCTGGCAATCATTTTAGGTGTCGTTGAATAGACAGTGAGCTCTACTAATAATGTAACAGAAATTACGAAGATATGACCTTATAATAATATTTTAACAATTAAGTACCTCCCTCTTTCCGTCTCTCTCAGCTTTTTTTTTTCAAGGTCCGCATTCAACATCATTTCTTCAAAATGGAGTTTTGTCAACAACATTATCGAGGCCAAGACCTTGTAGTGAGAAATTCCGCGAGCAGTTTTGTAATCGCACTGGGATGAATAAAAACAAGTTTTGTTAGTTGCCGAGCTGCTGGGAAAATAAAATGGCCCATCTGCTCTTTGAAGTCGGGAGATGGTGGAAAAGATAAGCACGGCGCTCCATAGCATGTCAAATGATAAAGAACGCGCTCAGGGTAGCGCCAGGAAGAAAGGCGGGAATAATAAAAGCCCCTGCAGGAAATTAACTTTTTTTATAGTTCTTTTGCGTCTCCTGTTTTAGCAGTTATTTCAGCCCGTAGAATATAAACACTTTTTTTTTTCATCGTGTCTGCGGTATTTTTAACTGCTCAGTTTTTTTCTGTAACTTTTTTCTTTCATTCTTTGTTTGTTAACGGTGTATTTTTTCCGTGGCAAATTTAACGTGAAAAAGATATTCGTAGAAGTAGGACCTTAGGATCATTTGTTTATTCTTAATGTTGACTGTGTTGGAGCTCTTGAAAAATAACATCACTTTATTTTTAGTCAAGGTTGGACTTTTATGCAACAAGGGAGTCGTTTACGACACTTCTGGTCTATAATATTATTTATTTATTTATCTCTATGTTTATTTATTTACGTCCATTATTTACGTCCATAGTATAGTCTTCATTGGACGGGTGGGTACCGTTCTCATCTAGCACTCTCCTGGCCCCGCGTTCGATTCTCCGACCAGCCAATGAAGAATTAGAGGAATTTATTTCTGGCGATAGAAATTCATTTCTCGCTATAATGTGGTTTCGGACTCCACAATAAGCTGTAGGTCCCGTTGCTAGGTAACCAACTGGTTCTTAGACACGTAAAATAAATCCAATCCTTCGGGCCAGCCCTGGGAGAGCTGTTTATCAGCTCATTGGTCTGGTTAAATTAAGGCATACTTAACTTTTTTTACGTCCATAGTTACTCACTCTTTTCGTTTTCCACCGTATTTTTTTAGTGTCTTTGTCAACGTGATAGGCCACGTTGTTCACGACCGTGGCTTAACGGTTTTTGTGCCTGGTAGTTATTCGACTGTAGTGAGTAGCACCCACGTTGAAAAAAGGCTTGAAGCCAGTTTCCTCTCCCCATCATACTTCCTCAGGACCAGAATGCTACCACCAACCAGTCACCCCGTCTAAAGGGAAGAGGCGTATACACAGTATAACAAAAAATATTGTTTTCATATATTTGTCTTTTTATTATTGTTTTACCATATGGCACAGGTCTCCGCTTGTCGCTTTGTTGATTTGCTCAAAGTAATGAACAACCAAACGATTCCAGTGCCAGGTCATCAGACCAAACTTTCGTAAATCTCATTAAGTAATTTGTTTGAATTTTGTTCAGCGAAAGTTTGTTTAGAAAATTAGTGTCGTCTTGGTTTGCTCTTTATGAATGTACATTTATTTGAATAATAATAATAATAATAATAATAATAATAATAATAATAATTATTATTATTATTATTATTATTATTATTATTATTATTATTATTATTATTATTATTATTTCATTTAATAGAATAATGCCTGTCCGCAGACCTCAGAAGTCAAAGGCTTCTTGGACCCTCTAAATTTTAAGTGTTAATACATTCTCAGAATTGCTAGGCTCTATTTTTTCCGTCTTGCATTGAAACCACTCTTCGTAATCATTCATTCGTTAATTCATTATCTTCTTTGCGTAATTTTTCTAAGATTACCTCGTCATGGCATCCTTCGTCTAAGGATGATTGTAGACTTAAAAAGCTACAGTAGATACATTTTTTTTTTGTTCCTTAAAAACCATGGCGCAAGAGAATAAACGCCTGTTTTAACTGATTGCAGAAGCTTGATTCTACTGTAGAGCAACGGACAGAAGTGATTCGGTTTCTGTCATTTCATACTCTTGCATAGTTTCAGATCCTGAGAATTTCAGTTTTAAACATGCTGAAGGTGCAGACTCCATTGAGTATGTATATGCATATATATAATTATATATATATATATATATATATATATATATATATATATATATATATATATATATATATTATATATATATAAAACTACATATATACACATACAAAATAATATACACATACAAGTACTATTATATATATATATATATATATATATATATATATATATATATATATATATATATATATATATATATATATATATATATATATATATATATTTAATATATATATATATTCATAAATGTAATTAACATCGAATGAGATTCATTCTCTCTCTCTCTCTCTCTCTCTCTCTCTCTCTCTCTCTCTCTCTCTCTCTCTCTTCCATTTAAGGGCGTTAATTGCTACTACGCTCCCTCTTATGAACAAAAGACATCAACGGCGAAACGGCGTGCTCGTCAGCTCCTCCCAATCTTCTCCTCGCCGGTTCCTTCCATCCTGAGAGGCGCCCATCAATATTACGTCCAGTGTCAATATGTACAGAAAAGTGCCTGCACGGTTAAAATGGTTTTCCCGTCCCGCTCTAAATATAGAGCATGTGCTTGGCATGTCATTTGTTGTAGCAAAATGGCGTTCTGGTTGGGGGAGAGAGAGAGAGAGAGAGAGAGAGAGAACCTCCTAGTTGTGTGGACCTTCTACATTTAGAAAGAGAATAAGGGAGAAAGTGGTAATAGGAAGAACGTAGTAAAAGAGTATGTTCTCGCTGAGAAAGTAACTGACGAGGAAGAGAAGGAGGGAGTCAACGAAATAGAGAGAGAAATTGTTGTAAAAACAGTCATGAGCGTACCTCCAGTCTCTCTCCTCGTTAGCAGTCGTAGCCTCCTTCGTCTTTCTCATTTTTCTAAGAACAAGCGCCACGCTTTTATCTCCTCATATTGAGGAACAATTTCCCATCAGCGTTTTATATCCTGCTTAGGCGAGTGTGAAAATCGCTCGTACAAGGCACTGGTGCCAAATGGTCTTCTTTCAAGATGGCGCTTGGATCTTGTTCTCGAGCAGCGAAGCGAACAGGATAAGCTTCTTTGCCTATCGCTGATCCTTCGTTGACCTCTCAGAAAGACGATGGAGATAATAATGATGATAATGATGACGATGATGATGATGATGAGAGGAAGGTAGAGGAGGAGGACAAGGAGTGTGCATTGCTCTCTCTCTCTCTCTCTCTCTCTCTCTCTCTCTCTCTCTCTCTCTCTCTCTCTCTCTCTCTCTCTCGTATATTAAGAGTTCTCAGGTCTGAATCGTCTGTTCTCCGCTTCACTGCAAGAAGTCATACCCGGGGCTATTTACACCATAACAACTCCTTGAGTGGCGCTTCAGATGTGAAAGTGCCTCCTCAGCCAGAGGCTGTGAGAGAGAAAGTGCCTCACCTTAATTAAATTCGAAAGGGACTTGGCATGACGCTGAATAAGGCTACTTATGACTGGCACTGACGGTTCAATTGGCTATTCAGTTTTGATTCCAGTTTTGTAAGGACGAAAGTAGTAAATAATTTTTTGCTACTGTCATTGTTGATATTTATTCATCTCAGCAGACAAGTACATTGTTATCGCATGGGTATTTGCATATTTATATATATATATATATATATATATATATATATATATATATATATATATATATATATATATATATATATATATATATATATATATATATACACAAATTTATTTATTTATGGTACCCTTTACATAAAGGTAGAAGTGATAAAGGAGAGAGATGTTATAGCTGCATAGCGTCTTAGTATACGTATACTGTGGATGTATAGCAGGATTTCGAATGAGAAAATAAGACTTATAACAAAAGGATTGAGTTCGGAAAGCATAACATTTCGGTTTTTAGCCATGTGTTTGTTGCTTTGCAGTTATGTGAGAATTTTGATAGTAAAAGTAGAAAGATGTACGTGACCTACATGTACCAGGAAATACTTATGACTTGATCGATGGAGAAGAATGTGGAGTATATTGTGGATATCTAGTATAGACGGGAGGTTATAAAGAGCAATTTAAAGGTCTTATGATGAAAACGAAGCATGTAATTGTATATGCAGGCGAGAGGGTGAATGGTTGGCTTTGGAAGTGGCACTGAGAGAAGGGTGTGTATGTTTCCATGGACTGTTTAATATCTTTATCCAGTATTGTTATGATCAGTTCTCTAACCTTTCATTACTATCCATTGAAGGACCTCCCCCTTTCCACATGCTCCAGTCCTACCCAAGGCCTGCTGGCACGGGGGTTCCTACTTCTGATGCTGCTGCTGCTGCGCCTCCCTCCTCCTGGCGCAGATTTAGCCTTTGAACTCCAATCTCATGTTAGCCTCAGGCATAGGGAACTTTTAAGAGCTTAGGAGTCCTCTGACATTACTGAGGCCCTTAGATCTTTACGAGACTTTATAGCAGAAAAAGGGCTGTTATGCCCTTGGCTGCTGAAAATAGATTGACCATTATAGCAGGTATTAGCCCACCCACCCCCCTTTTTTTTACATCGGCTTTTTCAAACATTTATTTCTCGTTGTTATCTAATTCTCAATTTTTCATCTTGGGGTCTCTTTCTCAATTCAGTTTTATTTTCATGTAAATTTCAGTGTATAGTTTACTGATCGCATATCAAGCCACGTGATGGCGCAACTTGCGCTCCTGATTGTACGACTATTACTATTACTTCTCGTAACAGTAATAATTACAATAACAGTGACGCAATAACTGTTTTTCTTTTAATGGGATTTTCTACGTGACAACGAAAGTCTGGAACAAATATTGCTTTTTTCACGTATTTCCATCAATATTCTTTTTAACAAAAGCGCTTAACAGGTTTGCCATTATATTTTCTCTATTTCTGTTTCTGTATCTATCGAGGTTTATGAAAGATAATGCTGGTCCATAAGAAATGAAAAATAACTAAGTCATAATTTTAATGTGTTGGGTTCAGAATAATGTTTGAGTGCCATGACTTTGCCCAAAAGCTAAGTACAGTGATTACGATGATTTCAGAGCATTATGTTTAGGTTCTGTAGAATCAGTAATGACACAGGATTCTCTCCAGTAGACACTTGGAAAAAACCTCAACATAACTTCTTGTATATGCTTTACGTAAGAAATGGTTATAAGAACACAGTTTTCCCCTTGCAAGTCTGCATAATGACAGTGATACTCGGTATAAATTTTTCATCATAGGGCATAACTTCTCTCTCGTGTGTTAGTGGATATATCGCAGCGATTTAGAATGACAGGCTGCTGAATAAAAGCAGAGGCTCCAGACGGCTTCCATCTTCACTTCTTTTGTCTACCTTTGTGCCTGAGCGTAGCCGTTCCCATTATGGTAATATTCTCCAAGAAATGAACCATGAACCATCTGAGGAAATTGATTGGCCGTTTTCATTATCTGCTTCAAAGTTTCGCCATATTTGAAAACCTCCGCACGCCTCAAAGGAATATCATTTTTGTGTTTCTGCAGCATGGAAATCATGTATAACATTCTTTGTACGTGTACAGTAAATGCCTCATTTACACCATTCAGCTGTGTTTAAAAAATTATCCTCAGAATGTGATACAGTAGCTTATTTATATATCAAGGGGTCATTAATTATATTGCGTGGCAGAATTTAAAAATTGATGATGTGCAATATCATAGTCCTGTTGAGAAGCCTTTGATGGAACCTTCAAGCTAGTTTCGATTTTTCCTGGAAGGATTGATAATCAGCCTTTTTACTTTTGGCAAAGGAGGGGAACCTGATTTTGGGTTTGGGGAGCTGAGATGGAATTGAAGTTTTTCAGATTCTTTGTTTCATCCACCACTGATGAATATGAACACGCGTATTTTATGTCCAGAAAGGACTCGATGAATGCAGTTGGGACTAATGTTTTTGCTTTAGTCTCTCTCTCTCTCTCTCTCTCTCTCTCTCTCTCTCTCTCTCTCTCTCTCTCTCTCTCTCTCTCTCTCTCTCTCTCTCTCTATATATATATATATATATATATATATATATATATATATATATATATATATATATATATATATATATATATATATATATATATATACATACATACATACTTTTGAAGCAACAAGCACTTCATTAAATTATTTGGATACGTTCCAGGCCGTACTGATGGGAAGCCCTTCATTTGTTTTGTGTTCGGATTCAAGGACCTTAGACAAGACAACATATCAAAGTTAAGATTTCGTCGTTGAGAGTGATGTAACCTTGGAAAAATTATAGGTCTTATTAAAATAGGTGGGCAGAAGTGTGCTGCCTAACGGAAAATCTAAGACTGTCATTCGATGGGCCGGAGTTCAGTTCCCGCGGCCGGCTGATGAAGAGTTAGAGGAATTTATTTCTGGTGATAGAAATTAATTTCTCGCTATAATGTGGTTCGGATTCCACAATAAACTGTAGGTCCCGTTGCTAAGTAACCAATTGGTTCTTAGCCACGTAAAATAAGTCTAATCCTTCGGGCCAGCCCTAGGAGAGCTGTTAATCAGCTCAGTGGTCTGGTAAAACTAAGGTATACTTAACTTAAGTAACTAATAAGAATGGTGCTTGATCCTGAAATGCTTATGGTATTACTTCAATCCTTTGCTTATTTTTAACACATGGGTACGAACGGACTTTCTGCCTCCGCTAAGAGAGAGACCAGGGAGGATAAAGTGTTCTCATAGCGATGTCAGTGACGCCATTGTTTTCAAGGGCGGCGTGGAGTGGCTATTTCTCATCGTTTTCTGCATTGTTTTCACTCCCCTTTGTTCCATTATTCTGTCGTCTTGTCGTTTGGCACAGTCGCTGCGGGGATGGCCTTATATTTTGTCCACGTTGTTGACCCCTCGGCCATTGTTGGGAAAGCGCCGTACCTGTTGCCCGTTGGCCCTCATTAGTACAAAGCGGTTCCTAGTCAGTTTGGGACCTTGTACAGAAGGCATCGCGTTGCCAGAGAAGGTTTTAACATTTGGAAGCATCTTCTACCCCGAAATTGATAGATCGACTTGCACGGTATGTGTTTGGATAAACAGTGAAATGTAATTCACTATTATCTCCATTAGTGAATTACTTCTTTTTTTTTTTTTCATCTAGAGGGTATTGATATAATCTGATAGCTGTGGTCTTCAGCTCAAGAGACTGATAAAAAAAGTTCTATTTCCTACGGACATATAGATGAAAAGTAATTATATAAATTGACCGGTAGGATGGATTGCCTTCAGGTAAACGGAGATAACATCGAAATCGTAAGGTGAACAAAATGCTGCCAGATGGAAATCTATATTATATAAACTGACTGGTACACAAATAATCTCAGACAACTGATAAGAATAAGATCATTATTAACGAAGCAGGCAGGTACACAGGAAATCAGTGAGTAAACAGAGAAGTATAAATGTTATAAATTACACGGTGAACGGTCGAGCATTATTGCTCGACTTTCTTTACATTTACTAACGTTTCTCGGGTGCTGTTTATTTATGGATATGGTATATATTTGTTGATTTGCTTTTATTTGTTACATCCGAATATTACTGTCTACTCTTGCCAGGTTTTTCTTTTGTCGCATAAGGATATTTTGTTCCGTGGTTGTTTGCCTAGGAAAGTTAATGGTCATTTTGCCTACTACTATTATTACTAATAATAAAAATAGGAAGAGGAAGATGCTAAAGTGACGCACGTTATCCTGTTGACAGGTTTGCTTTTGGGAACTCAAAACGGTAAACACGTAGCTTAATGGAGCGTCTACTGGTAAACAGATGAATACATAAGTCTTTTGGCAAAACAGATGTTTAGACTTAATGAATCAGGGGTAACTAGATAGGTTTATTGAAATTCCTTAAGCAAACGGGTGATTTGTAAAGTCATAATGAGCTCAGACTATCGGGCTGTGTGATAAAAATCATAAATTCTGACATGTGCAGCGTAACTGTTTGGTTGTATGTCGCCTAAAACTAATTAAAATTAGGACACTTTTAATGAGGTGTATTACTAAAAACCCCTCTCGTAACAGTATTGTTTCTCGTTTAATTTCGGTCAGGGATTAAGATTTAGTAGGAGACAGGAGTACAGTGATCTATGTATAGTATGAAATTGCCTTACGATGGGAAAAAAAACTGTAACGTTATTTTTAAGTCTTCATAAGGACAGAGAGAAGTGCAACGCGCTTTATGCTCACATACAAATTCAATCACTAGAACCGAGTTGGCTTGACAGGTCTTGCTTTTGTAGGAGTATGACATTTTTCCTTTCAGCTTTTGTTATTTAAATTAAGTTTCCGGGCCTGAGGATGGGTGCAGATACAATTGATTAAGGAGGAAGGGAACAGGAGGAAAGAAAGTAGTAATGATTGCAAGGGTGCTCTTTTCGGGATCAGTGGAGATTGGGAGAGACAAAAAAAGTTACTAGGAAGGGAATTACTTTATCTAAATAACGTTGCAGGTGTGAATGATATAAGTACGTAGATAGGGGTACAAAAAAAAAAGATATAAGAGTATATAGAAACAGGAGAGAGGAATACGTAAAAACACGAGAGAGAGAGAGAGAGAGAGAGAGAGAGAGAGAGAGAGAGAGAGAGAGAGAGAGAGAGAGAGAGAGAGAGAGAGAGAGAGGCTGGAAGGTTAAAATGTTCTCAGGTTTGATGAAAATTGTGATAAAATGTCCATGTCAGAAATATACGCATAAAAATTAAAAAATACACGTACAGTCCATGTGGAAGCATGAATATGTTTATGTGCTTTGTTAAGCAAGAGTGGGAGGAAGATGCTTGGGAGTATAAAACATACAGATTTCATTATGCTGGAGGTCAGAGGTGGGACGGTAAATTAATGGCAGTAATCTGCTCGCTACTTGAGCTGTATGTTATTACTGAGGAAGATGAAAGATAAGCTGCACGAGACTTGGAAAAAGACATTTTGGCGGGGGTGAGCGAGAATGATGATGGTGAAGTAACTGCCGATAATAAATGATGATTGAATGAGGGAAATTAAGAAAAAATAGTAAGTGGGATGCACTAAAATTTTAATGGGTTTGAAAATGAAATTGGAAAATGAAAAGAATTAAGCGAGAGGATCAAGTATTGTTGGGTAATTAAATAAAATTCATGAGAGCGATTGAAATAATTACCGTGTTTTGCAACGAAAATAAAAAATGACTCAAGAATTGTAAACAGTAAATGTAAAAGGAAACTGAGGGCCTGCTTCATAAACGAGACGTCGTTCTGGGAAATTCTCGGATGGAATGGCGGGGAATTCAAGGGCAAAATATGCATGCCATTCTTATTTGCGCACATTTATTACAAGAGGCCATACTTCCAGCCTTCGCTCGAGAGAAGAAGCCTAGCAGGAAATTGAAACAACGCGTCGAGCGTAGTAATTACCTAGCTCTAATTAGTGGTAGTAGGAGCTCGTTGCCGCTCACGGCATCCAGATAACTAGCTCGCTATTTTTCCAGCAATTGTTCGCTGAGAACCTCCTTGTTTTTTCCTCTGATGTCAGTCTTGGGATTTTTATTCGTTGACGCTCTTGTCTTTATATTTTGTCGCTGTTCGTCCTAGAGCTGTCTCCATTCTTTTGGGTCTGGCGTGCTTGTTACAAAGTTGCTTTTCGGCCACGTGTTTTCCAATAATTCGATTTTTTTTTTTTTTTTTTCATATTGACTTTTCTTAATGTCATTTCTAATAATTATGCTTTTCATGCTTTGTGCGTGTGGGTTTGCTCCTCTCAGTGTGCATTAAACAATACATATTTTAATAGAAGTATGTTTGTCTCATAACGCAAAAGAAGATAAAGGGCATGGTTCTTTTCTCTTTCGTGTTGATGTGTTGGGCAATAGTGGTATTAGGGTGTGGCGATTGAATTACAGTACACAAGCAAAATTTTGTTCGGAACAAGAATTAGCGATCAAGGGAATCCGAAGAGAATTCAGGTCTCATAAAATTGGACTTATCAGTTTTCTATTTGATTTAGATACCAGTGGATTTGTTGATCTGTCATCTTGTTCCCTCCACAACTCGTTGCTAGATATGACGTTGATCCCTTACTTATTCAGAGTCTGTAATTTCTGACCCCATTGAAAGTCCATTTCTATTTTTTTGTGATATTTTAATTATAACCAAATCAGTAATCTCCTATCTCATGAAACGACGACAGTAGGACTGTACTAAGCTTGGAGGGTCGGCACCAATGAGGAGTTTCATTCGATACGATACACAATTTTTATAAGTTTCATGTTTTTGTATGAATCTATTGTTTATGACTTTAACTGAAAACAAAATGAATATGATTGTATAACTGAAAACAAAATGAATTTCATTGTAGAGACATTAAGTTCTCTGATTTTCTGCGGCCAGCAGCTTGGAACTTGCCCAAGATTCAGATCGACATTTTGGATAACAAAAAGATGTGTCAAGTAACCAACATGAGGGAGCGTTGCTGAGGTTTTGAGTTTCATAGCTGTAGTGTCGTCCCGATTAAGTACAGCTAGGTCGGTTGGGTGAGCGTAAGGAGGTGCTCTGTACATTGGATGACCTGATAAGCCAAGACATCAGACCCCCACCCTCAGATTGGACATCAGTGAAACTGAGGCTCAGAAGAGAGATCGACGGGACAACCAAATGTTTTCATGAATCCAGTATCTGAAGACAAAGAGACGGATAATGTAAGAATAACTTTGAAAAGGGGAAATGAAAGGAATCAGCGACACGAAGCGTTAGGAGAGAATAAAACTGTTCATTGATAGAAGTAGATAACCAGTCAGTAGAAGTAGATAACCAGTCAGTGAACCAACTTCTATTAAAATATATTTTCTCTAAAAGGAGGAATAAATACTTTTTGAAAAACGCCGACCGTGCCGTAAAAATCGAGCGATAGTTTAATAGCACTGAGAATTACCCAGATTACAGTGTGATAGCACTGAAAATTACCTAGATTACAATAAAAATTTTTATAATGGGTTGGATTGCTATCGATACAAATACAGTCATCCAAACTGATCATTCTAAGGGATAGAAGCCCGTTTGAGAAGATAATAGAAAGACTAATTATCAGCGTGTGTTCGAAAGTATGAATCACAGAATAAGGGCAACAGAGAAGTCTGACAATCAGTATATGAAATTAGAACATGAATAATGAAAGGATTAGTTGTCAGCATATGTGAAAAAGCATGATTCACGGAGCATGGATTATTGTTTTTCAGCTGCAGTGGATTTACAGACACTGAACAAGAAAAGCAAATCGAAAATAGCAGCGACTGCAAATCCTGAATGCGGCGGTGACATGAAAGGAATGCTTATTCTCCTATCAGTTCAGGCAGTAGCAACGCATTTACGCCTCATAAGCCCTCGAATTCACCTGCTCGGCTGGGCGCGCGCACATTCTGTCTCGCATTCAGTTATCTTGACAATGGCCCTCTCTTAATCCAGTGCCTCGGAGCCGCATTTCCACCTTTTGGCACTTTAATCATCCCCTGTCCCCCGTGCGATGAGGTGGCAACACCTCTAATCAGGAAAGCTCCAAAGCTTTGTCTCCCGCTGCATTCCAAAGTAACAGTCTTCCAGTGGTGAATTCCTTTAGCCAAGCCAATCCCTCAGAGAGAGAGAGAGAGAGAGAGAGAAGATTATAGATAATAATGGGAGGGGGGGAGAGAGAGAGAGAGGATTATAGATAATAATGGGAGAGAGAGAGAGAGAGAGAGGATTATAAATAATAATGGGAGGAGAGGGAGAGAGAGAGAGAATTATAGATAATAATGGGAGGGAAAGTCGGGCAAATTAAAATTGTTATGTACTAAAATATTTCTGTCAGAGGTACTTTGAAAACTTTAGAGATTTTTAATCTTTTTATTTGCATTATGAAAGAAAAGAAAGGTAAGGAGAAGGAAAGGAAAACGGGCTAACTCAAGGTACTAACGGTTATGTAAAAATAAAAATAGGAAATGGGCATTAAATTTCCCTTGCCACTGGCTGTTGCATAAAAAAAAAGCAAGATTTTCACTTTGGCTTCGAAGATTTTTACGATTCCTGGTGAAAAGGCCGGGCGGAAGGAAAAGAAATACTTCGACATTTGGCATGCAGTGCAGTTCTGAAGAAGGAACCGGCAAGGTTACGCAATTTCAGGAGATACTTTTGGAAGAAACCAAAATGCAGAAACAGGCATTAGGATTCTGTTTCGTATTCTATCGCGGTAAACTTGATTTACAGAGAATATCTGATGCATTATAA
Organism: Macrobrachium rosenbergii; assembly: GCF_040412425.1. NCBI lineage: Eukaryota > Metazoa > Arthropoda > Malacostraca > Decapoda > Palaemonidae > Macrobrachium > Macrobrachium rosenbergii. Next base: position 7,691,665 of record NC_089746.1, on the reverse strand, counting down.
TGGGATGTTATAGCAGAGTACAGTGACTTCTCTGTGTGTGTGTCTGTCTGTCTGTCTGTCTGTCTGTCTGTCGTGTTGAACACATTAACTGATTTTGGCCATTATGTTCGCAAACTTTCTGCATTTGCACAAAGTGGTCCAAAATTAATACACGAATAAGTCTTTTGACAAGTGGACTTTGCATTTTGAATTTTGATTGAATATGATGAATATTAATTTTATCATTCTAACGATCTTGTCTTTGAAAATAATGTGAATGGTCACAGTTTTGACGTAAACGGTATATTGTTTTGAAGTATTTGCAAAATTTATCAAGCAGTTCCAAAGCTGCTATCAATAAGATTGGAAGTATGGCTGGACTTGAAAACTGAAATCATGGGAGGAAAACTATGGAATTAAAATTCTCAAGGGAAAACCATATATTTCAGCTGTTGTTCCAGCCCTGAATATTGACAAAATGTGGAATAAGGAAGTTGAGTAAGTGTAGATCCTAAGTCTGCAGGCTCACCAAAATCGTTATTCCCACCTATGCCGTGTTCAGGTAAATTTATGCTCTTTATCTTGTCGGTTTTGTGTATATGGGTCCTTATGTGTACAGCAAGCTGTTAGTTTACAGTAAGACAAGGGTCATTAGGTCAAGCTTTTATAAATGATGGTAGTTCCTCGCTGGGTGAGCGGGCGCCGTTCTCAGCTACCACTGTTGGTCGCGAGTTCGACTCTCCGACCGGCCAGTGAAGAACAAGAGGAATTTGTTTCTGGTGATAGAAATTCATTTCTCGCTATAATGTGGTTCGGATTTCACAATAAGCTGTAGGTCCCGTTGCTAGGTAACCAATTGGTTCTTAGCCACGTAAAAATAAATCTAATCCTTCGGGCCAGCCCTAGGAGAGCTGTTCATCAGCTCAGTGGTCTGGTTAAACTAAGATATACTTAACTTACTTATAAATGATGGTGAAGAGCAAAACTAGTAGATTTTCGAATGCCAAGCAATATTGTAACTTTCAGTAAAATTAGTTAGGATATTGTTTGTTATACGACATTAGAATTGCTGACATAATTCTCAAGAGTTGGTTTATTGATAATCAGTACTATGGCAGTAGATAATGAAACTTTGGTTCGTAAAGTTGTATTCCACCATTGATTGTTGCTCTTTGGTTCCATATTTACTTGCAAAGCATAACTTGTGTCTTGCTTTGAAAAGTGTAGGAGCAGTATTGTTTATGGGAACCCCAAGCCGACACCAATGTGATATTTCCAATGAAATATCTTTCTCAGACCCGCACTGATTGCCACTACTTTTCTTACCATTAGCACGGGGTGACTAGAATCCCATTGCCAAAATTGTGAGGGCGCGAGTTGTTACAAATTATGTTTTCGCACTAATGAATGAAAACGAAAAGGTTAACGAGTATTTACCAAAATTTCATGCGGTTCTCATCATAATAAATCAGCATCAAGATTGGCCTCAGGGACTGTTGAAGCAAATTAGTAGCATTAATCTTTTACCTATTCTTAGCATTATTGAAAGCAAATGCTTGGTTAATAACTTTGATACGGCGCTCACCAAGAAACCAGGAAAATATTCGAAAGGCAGCGAATTAATTTAAGAGATGAATTGCTGTTTATTGCCTTGTTTTATGATTTGTACTCTAATAACCCTGCGTAAATAATCAAAGTTCTAGCTACACCCAGAGGTAAAGATAATGAAATAAAAATTGAGCAGAGTTATTTTTAGACTTCCTGAGCTTGGAAATATGACGCAGCAAATATATTCCATCTGTAGTCTTTGTGAGAGAATAAAATATTTTATACCTGAAATACCTTTGTTACCTCAAGGGTAAAGGGATGTAATTTGAGGAATTGTTTACAGAGCCTGCCCCCTCTCTCTCTCTCTCTCTCTCTCTCTCTCTCTCTCTCTCTCTCTCTCTCTCTCTCTCTCTCTCTCTTTACTTAGGTCTTACTTTTATAGGAAATTCCATTTTAATCATGCTTAACTGCACTGAGACCGCTTTCATAGAACATGTAGAGTTACAGTGACTCGTATTTTCTTTCCGTGTGCGAAAGGTTTGAAATTTTATTTTGAGTGTAACAAACTTTGTGGCCGCCAGTATTTTACTGAAAAGCGGTATATTCATTAAAAAAAAAAAGGTATATAAAATGGTTTAAACATAAACATAAGTATCAAGCTTAGTATTACAGTAAGAACACCTAGGCTATTGCCAGTAAAGACTGGTCTGAGTTTGTACTCAGTGTGGTTCAAGAGGCCTTTTTCGTCTATATATATATATATATATATATATATATATATATATATATATATATATATATATATATATATATATATATATATATATATATATATATACATACACACATATTTTGTGTGTTTATATATAGCGCAGTTTAGTCACCTTTGCAGCAATTTAGCGGAAGTTTTGTCCGCATCGCGGCCTCTGTCTCTTCTTTAGGTATAATATCCACCGTTGTTATGTTGAACTAAAGTATAGGGTTTTTCATTGTCTCCTGTGTTTGTTAACCCCATCGGTTCACCTTTTCCCAAAATAAGGAAAGTAGAAGTCTTTAGGTTGCACTTTTCGTGATTTTCCTTCCCTCTGGCTCAGCTTTGTGTTTTTCTGTCCTTCCTCTGTTTTCCTTCGTTCATGTTTTCCAGCCTCTAAATGGCTGGTTTTCTCTCTCTCTCTCTCTCTCTCTCTCACACACACACACACACACACACACACACACACACACACACACACACACACACACACACACACACAAAATAAGCTGTGGAAACGTTTTATCGTCTTACTTTGTACTCAAAAAAAAAAAAAAAAACAAGAAAATAATTTATAAAAGGTAGCGAATGTCTTTGCAAAACCCTGAATTACGTTCGCAAATGGATGACAGAGGAAGCTCTTGGAAAAGTGACCGGATGAGGCAACAAGTATAGAGAGAGAGAGAGAGAGAGAGAGAGAGAGAGAGAGAGAGAGAGAGAGAGAGAGATAAGGGATCCAATATCGAGGCAGGTAGCTCGAGGCCAGAGTTCAATAGAGAAATTAGGGATGGAGCGAGAGGGAACAGCAAGAGAGAGACGATAACGTTACGCCCAAGCAAAAGAACTGGGGGACTGTGTGCAGGTATAGAGGGGAAAGACAGTCGTTGGGGCTATTTATACAAGATCTTGACCAGGTCACCAGAGGGAAAAAGTGAAATAATATGTAAAAAGGCAAGAACCAAAAATTGAACACGAGGGAAATCTTCATGATGGAGTACAACAGAGGTGAAAATGATAATGAAGCAGGTGCTGGAAGATGTGTCGAGTGTTTTAAGGTGTATCAAAATGACGTTATACTCATTACCTCCGGTAATGATTTCTGAACCTCCCACCCCCTTCCCACATCATTATATGCACCATTGTACGAGATTTTTTGGAGAAAAGGTCATCTTCATCATTTTCAGTCTGGCGGTCATCATTATCTGTAATCTTATGTCCACCTTTTTCATTATCATCACCGCCACTATTCCTACAACCTGTATTCCCGACTGGTGTTCTTCTCCTCGCATACACTTCTGCCGCTTAAAGAGGACGTATACTGGCCTGTTCTCTCTCTCTCTCTCTCTCTCTCTCTCTCTCTCTCTCTCTCTCTCTCTCTCTCTCTCTCTCTCTCTCTCTCTCTCTCTCTCTACCTTTGACAATATTGATTTAACATTGTAACTCATGCATAGTCTTGTACATTTATATATGTATGTATATATATATATATATATATATATATATATATATATATATATATATATATATATGTATATGTACTGTATATACTGTGTGTGTGTATAATATATATATATATATATATATATATATATATATATATATATATATATATATATATATATATATATACATACATACATACACATACACATAATCACCATTAGACTATTTTGTACAGGAAGGATGCACTAGAAACAAACAAAGCAGTAGCCATTGCCACGTGTATCCTTTATGACTGCTGAATAAAGGATGAACCCCTCGTGCAGAAAACTTTCATGACTTCAGGCACTTCACATACCTGAACAGAAAGGTCTCCAGTAACGTGTGGCTGGGGGGGACAAATCCATTCCCCCCCAACCCATCCCTCATCCCCATCCGCCACACACATTGCACCACTAATTTCATTTACACGCAATATACTAATTTCGCTATTGTAGAACAAGCCGATAGAACGCTCAGTGAGTTTTTGTGTAATGGAAAATTTTAAAAGTTCTTTTAATCTGTTGCATTCAATCTCTTTTGTCCCTGTAGGCGTAAACGAAATCTCTATTTGTCAGTGAATGAATTGCCTTGTCTTCCTAGAACTGCTGAAAAGACGTACATAACATAACTAAACCTGTTGGCTGTCTACCATATAGACCGCTAGATATATCCTCACTATAAGCGTAAATCAGTTGGTAATTTCATACATCATACTTACCAGTTCATCATGTACTAGGTTATGTAAATCCAAGTTACGACTGCACAGTTTTTCCAGAAAGTACTGGGTTGCCTTGTTATCTGAGGGCTCCTACTCTGACTTAGCAAAAGTTCATATCTGTGTCTGAAGGAAGTTAGGTTAAACTTATTTTTAATGGAGTCTTACCTGAGTCTTAGTGTGTTATATTCCTTAAAAAGGTCTAAATTTTATCTTTCAGGGTGTATGTGATATTCCAAGAGACGTTTTTGGGTGTCTTAAGAAGTCTTGCATGTCGCCCCATGCAAAGTACAGTTATTTGAAATGTTGCTGGAATTTATCAATCATTTTGTATTGCAGTTTATGTTACAGTACGAAAACTTTTCCCTTCATTGCGTCATTATAGTCAGTTATTCTGAACAATCTTGCATATGAAATTTTCCACGGGGCACGTTGAAGATCAGAAAATTTTTACCACAAGAATTCATATGTAAAAGGAGGAGGTCGAGACTGGGTACCCTAACTCTGTGCACTGGCATTTTCCCTCATTTTACGAGGAAGTTTGGAGCAAAACGTGGCTGAAAATGTACGACCGAGCTGTATTTTGTAATCGGAACAAAATGACCGGCAGTTTAGTATCGTTTATAAATCTTTTTCGTATGAAAATCAGTTAAACTTTTTTTTTTTTTTTTTACTCTTTTAATGTCGTGGTATTGGTTCTTATGCTCAATAAACATCTTTTCAAAATTATTATTATCAGCCTTTAAGTCGTAAAATGACGTCGTGTATGTTTGTCGTTATAAAATTATTGCAGGCGAAAAGAGAGAGAAGACATAGAATACGTGTTACGTTCATCAAAAATAATAAACGCAAGCACGTTGATTTTCCCTTTTTCATTTTCCTTTTTTTTATGAATTTTTGTAAGTGTATGGAACGATTGTAGTGCTCTCCTTTCGCTCTATGCTTGTTATTTCAGTAGCAAGCAGATGGTTAAAACAACCATGTGTAAGAAGCCGGTGTTGGATACATACAGTGCTTTCCGTCACTTTGTCTCATCATTAAATGTTTTAGCTTACTGCGGAGTACGCTTCGCGGTCCTTGACTTCACAGTACTTGAAATGGAACATTTAACTTGGATTATGTCCTTGTTGCAAAGTATGAAGAAGCTTTGGTGGAGAACCGTGTTTTAATGCTTAAAATAAATAAAAAGAGGTTTTCTCTCGCTCATATATGTGTATGTATATATATATATATTATATATATATGTATATAATATATTATATATATATATATATATATATTATATATATATATATATATATATATATATATATATATATATATATATATATATATATGTTTGTGTGTGTGTTGGGAGTGGGTAAGTGTAGATGTGTGAGAATTTATTGGTTTTGTGCCATTTTCTATTTATATTTTATATTATATATATATATATATATATATATATATATATTATTGTTGTGTGTATATATTATATATTTATATATATATATATATATATATATATATATATATATATATATATATATATATATATATATATATATATATATATATATATATATATATATATATATATATATATATATATATATATATATAGAGAGAGAGAGAGAGAGAGAGAGAGAGAGAGAGAGAGAGAGAGAGAGAGAGAGAGAGAGAAAGAATATCATAGAAAGGAGCTCTGAAAAAATCTTTAAGTAAATTTAAAATTTCCTCTTAATGAATCCATCGAAAGATGGTTACCATGTTGAGATTAAATGCAACCGAGCATACCATTTTAGGCTAATCACCATCAGCTTAACGTCTGCGGTACGAGTTTGTGAGTTTATAAATGTGCATAATCGCCGCCGCTTTATTTTGCTTACAATTTTATTGTGTCTGAATTATGCTTAATATGCCATAGTAACAAGGGTACCCAATTATATGCAGGAGACGGGGCGTGTTCTTGTCACTGTTATATCAAGACTAAACCTTTTGATGTGTTTTTATATCTAGTGACAATAGTTTTGCAGTTGAAAACCTAAACCTAACAACTATTGCCTTCCTCCTTAGGGCGACTAAAAATATCTGCTGATAACATTTCAGGATTCCAGGCAAATATTCTGGGAATCGACTGATAAAAATCGATAATATTCAGTTCAGTTCCTTTGCTCTTACGCCCCGAGATATGTGGATTCTGTGTCTGTATAGTGGCAACCTTACTGGATTCCAGTAGTCTAGAGAACCGCCTGGAATGTTGAATAATACTAGATACATTGTCTCCGATTACACCAGTAACTCGAACGGTATTCCCCTTGAAATACCCACTTGGATGAACTGGTAGAGTTGTTATTGCATACACACTTTTTCATATCGTGTAAGGGGCTGGTTGCATATACATATAAATATACATTCATGCACTGAAAACGCAGTGAGGTCGGTGTAGAATCGAAGGTCACATAAGCACATTCCCATTTGTTTATTGGTGATGTATTCCTTTGCTTTTCTACATTAATTGCATATATTTAATTTAATTTATATCGATATTTTTCCATTATCACATGTGGGTTTTCTGTTCTCTGTAAGTTTGCTTTGCTTTTGGTTTATTCCCTGAGGGTGTATACTCATCATGAATGATAATTTTGTTGATAATGATGATTTCGTGTTCCGTCCTGTCATGCTTGCATAGACACATGTAGATTAATGATTTAGATTATCGGCGCTCCATTTTTTACTCGTACATTATCCCAGTCCTTATGGCTGGATTAAGTTGTTATTCGCTCATGATATGCAAGTAGGTTTTTGATGTGTATCCATGCAATACAGATTGTCATAAGTATGGCCAACGGAATATAAGCACTGGAAATTAAACCCCAAAACTCTACTTATTATGCAGAATCTTCATATTCAGCGTAACAACAAATTAATTAAATGACGCGGTCAGTAACCCTTTTGTTATTAATATTCATCTCTTATAATTGCATTCTCACATCGCATCTTCCCCTCCCCGTATGAAGTCTTCTCGTCTGCAGTCATTTATGTCCATACGGATTCTGCGTGTGCATCATGGTAAATTATTCTGTGAAATAAACACTGAAATGTGTCAGTAATTGAGTTCGGTTGTCTGAAGAGGTGGACAGTTTATCGACGGTGTCAATTTATTAAAAATCTTTTATGCCATATTTATAGAAATCTTCCCGTGCATCTAAAAGAAGCACACTGTTTTTATTCCCTTTTGAAAAATAAATTGAATTATTGCCATGCCGTTCAAGTCCTGAGTAAGGAAAGGAGCGATTGAGAAAGGGAGAAAATACAGGTCGGTACTGGAGAACGGATTTGAAGCAGAGGAAGAAAATATATAATAAAGTGAAGGGGGACACAGAGGAGTTCAGTAATATATTGTTTAAAAAATGAAGAAATGCAATTATCGGGGGAGAATGACATTGAAGGCTGATAAAGTGGGTTTTGGAAGACCCAAGAGAGAGGAAGATTTCAAGCCTTGGACTGAGATCACATCAAGAGTCTCTCTCTCTCTCTCTCTCTCTCTCTCTCTCTCTCTCTCTCTCTCTCTCTCTCTCTCTCTCTATATATATATATATATATATATATATATATATATATATATATATATATATATATATATATATATATATATATGTATATGTATATGCATACATACATACATAAACACACACTCAAGCTTCCCTTAGGTGGGGTGACGCCAGAAAGTGTCAGCCTTCACGTTCTCGGCAAATCTTTTGCCATGAAACTGCTAGCCCAGTGTCCATTTAAACCATGACTGGCAATGCCACAGTCATCTAAATACCAGGAACGTAAAAACTGTCCCTAATCAGTCGTAAAAAAATGATCCCAGAAATTTCGATTTTCAAGCAAACCTTGACCTTATGGTAACGATATGAAAAATTGTGTATTTTAGAAGTCTTTATTTTGATGTTATTTGTCTTTAAGTATGTCATTCTGTACTCACCCATTTCTTTTCGAATAGAGCAAAGGTCAGTTCAGACTACGGATTACTTGACCTGGGTTTTTTATTTTCTTTCATTTGTTTGTTACAATTCACATCCCTACTGGCTAACGATGTGGGTGCCGCCTGTTATGCTAATGAACATTGTAAGAAGTGTGCCTTGTAAATACTCTTCGTCTTATGAATTCTTGGTGAAAACAAGGAGGAGCTTGAAACTGGCACTGTTTTTGCCAAATTTCTTTTTCAAATGATAAATATTTAATTTTTAACTAATTAACTTGACATCTTCCCTTTGTGATCGTTAGTTAATGATATATCAGTGAAGCAATCAGCAGATTCTCATGCATATACCGCCGATTTTCTTGTGTTGACCATAAATTTAGAGACGCTGTATGTGTTGATAACGTTACATAAAAACAGAAGCCCACTTTTATATGTACTTAAGTATAAATCCTTCCGGCTTCGTCGAGAAGCCGAACTTTGCTCCCCTCGTGAGTTTACATGTGTGTTTGTGTATGCGTGTAACTGCGTACGTACATCCATAAGTGTGTGCATATGTATTTTTAATAAATAAATTTCACGTTGGAACCCGCATGTGTCAAAGCAAGCTGTGGACGTTGCCCTGTTCATCTCTCGCAAATGCGATAACTTTTGAAAGGAACCTTCAGATTTACTGCCGAGTCAGGGCCTTCATCAAACTTCAAGGATCTTGGATAACTTCATAAAGCGACTTAGACTCCTGGATTATTTTTTGGAGGAGGGGTGCTGGCGGTGTGGGTGGGAGGGCGATGGGAGGAGACACCATCGACGTCCTGCTAACTACCAAAGAAAACTGAATGACAGATGATGAGCCGAATAATGATTTAAACACGGAACTGAGAATAAATGGGTTTAAATTTTATTTTCGTTGAAACATACATCACGGCGTTTATTCCTTTAGAATTCTTGTCTCTCACAGAGACAGAGATTACAGGAATCTCGGTCATCTTGTCTTCTTTCTTTGCTTAATCTCTTCTTTCTTTATCTAATATACGAGTAACTCAATCGAGTATTACCCCTCATGGTGTGTGCACAAGTCACTTCTTTAATAACACGCCTCTTATTTAAGTACCCCTTTCACCTCTTTCTCTAATACCCCAGCACTCTCTGACATCATTCTTGAAGCACTTTTGTCGTGGACACTTTATTAACCATTATTTTTTTTAAAGTATTATTATTATTATTATTATTATTATTATTATTATTATTATTATTATTATTATTATTATTATTATTATTCAGAAGATGAACCCTATTCATATGGAACAAGCCCACCAAAGGGGCCATTTACTTGAAATTCCAGCTTCCAAAGAATATGGTGTTCATTAGGAAGTAAGAGAAGGTAAAAGGAAATACAGAGGGAAGAGATCTCACATATTAAAAAGAAAAAATAAATTAATAAATAGATGAAAAAGTATTAAAATGCAAGGAGAATAGCATTAGGGTAGTACTGCATTGCGTCTTCACTCGAACTTTTGAAGCTCCAATTGCACGACGTCCTCAGGAAGACTGTTCCACAGTCCAGCGAACCACACTTCAAAGATTCGGAGTAAAGTAGTGGTCATCTTTATAACAGTGGCAGAATTTTTGAACAAATAGTTGTTGTCAACTAATTAATAAGCCGTGAAGTTATTCTTAATCCATGTGACTTTATAAGGTGTGATCTGATTGACGCTGAAATTTATTATAAAGCTGGAGGTAAGAGGTGTTATTGCTTTATGCGCGTCTTAATCGCTTTCCTCGAAGAAAGCAACTTTCATTTATATAAAAGTTCTCTCTCTCTCTCTCTCTCTCTCTCTCTCTCTCTCTCTCTCTCTCTCTCTCTCTCTCTCTCTCTCTCTCTCTCTCTTACCAAGACCAAGTTATCGATCCACAATCTATATCAGAGTGAACGTCACGACCTCCATGCATAAAAAGGGTGTTTTTCAGTAACAGACCCGACGAACGATCAGGTCTAATCAACAACTGAAATGAACAAATTTTTGTATTTGTTTTATCGGCTTTGATCTGTCCAGTTCATGTTGGGAATTTTCTGTGTTAGCTCGTTCGCAAACGTAAATAGAGCAAGTAGATAAAGCTTCATATGAATATATTATTTTTTAGGAATTCATTTTCCTCAAAATGGGTCATTTTGACATAGAAAAAATGTGCCAATCACCACTGCATTAATGTTTGCAACTGCTGGAGATGGATAAAATTCATGTGGAAAAAAAATATCAATTTTCAAACCCGCTTTGCACCGCCATGCAAAAATCTCATCTCCAGTAAACTCCATCCTTGGGCTTTAACAGTTGGCCAACTGTACTTTCCGTTAATGTACATGCTATATTGCTTCTGCAAGCGTGACGTAAATATGTATATACATGGCTAAAGCGGTATTATTATACTGACTGTGGTGAAGGAAGATTTATTTTTATCTATGCTGATTATCACTCAGCAAAACCTAGCCTTCCTAGATTTTAGAATTAGTCTTCTGTTTGGACAACGTGCCATGATATAGATTATTTCGACAAAAATATTTAAATCTTTGATTGGAATTCAGAATTCTTTAACTATTACTATTGTTTAAAATTCTGGCAAAGTTCCTGGTGAATGTTGCTGATGAAGATGAAAACAAATGCAAATGTGAACACAAAAGTTTTAAAATGGAGGGGGGAGGGGGAACAAGGCAGAATGGCAGTTAAATAAACATCGACATATGTACGAAATAATTCTTTCAGTGGTCCATTTGCATATAACACCAGTAAACAGATAGCACGTAGAAATAGAAGGAAAAGAATGAGACATTTATGAGCCCACTTTTCTCTTACTCTCCTCATTTATCTTAGAATGTGAAAAAGAATCGGGTGTGAAGCAAATCGTTGTTTTTGGAAGGTATGCTCTCTCTCTCTCTCTCTCTCTCTCTCTCTCTCTCTCTCTCTCTCTCTCTCTCTCTCTCTCTCTCTCTCTCTCTTGCAATGGCCTATTGAAAATAAATCAATAATAGATTCCACGAGGGATGAGAATATCTCCGAAATGTCCAGAATCACTGAGGGGCGTAATGAGTTCGCGGAAATGAGAGTATTAGTGTCTTTGGGCGAGTTTAATTGAGGACGATTGCCATTTTGATCAATTTATGTATTATTACTTCTTATTCATAAGATGAACCCTCTTCATATGGAACGAGCCACAGGGTCCATTGTCATGAAATTCAAGCTTCCAAGAAGTAACAGAAGGTAATGGGAAATACAGAAAGAAGGTAAGGTATCAGTTATTAGAAAAACAGATAGATGAACAAAATAGATAAATTTTAAAAAATGTAAGTAAATTATCAAAATGTAAAGAGAATTGTATTAGGGTAGTAATGCATTGCACGTATTACATTGATGAATTAACTGCTCACTATGGAAGTGAAGACCAGTAAAGGAGCAATACTTGTAGAAGGTCCTCAACGTCATCTGTATAATTTAATATGCCCCAGCTGCACTGCTTCCTGCCATTTACTTCCGTCTAAGCTGTCCAACTTCATTAACTTCGCCTTGTTCCAACTCTGCCCTCTCATTCCGGAACAAATCTTTGGGGCGAATCCTATGAAAGTTTAAGAAATATGACTCAGTCAGAGACCTCGTTAAGCTAATTTGTGCTCATTGAACAGAGAGAGAGAGCAACGATCAATACAGTGCTACTTCGGATTGCGGGTTATAGCATGCGAAATGATGATAACAGCGAGGACGGACATTTTCATCAGGGTCCACAGCCGAAATCGCAGAGATAAACAACGTGCTGCTTTTGTTGTTGCTGCGTGTGTTGGAAAACGCCTGTGTTGGTTTTGTTTTTCTTTATACTACTTGTGTTGATTCTCATCTAATTTAGCTATTGAAATATTTAATCACCGTCGTCGGGAATTGTCGTGTGGTTGGAATATATAATATATTGTAAAATATGAAGATATATTGTAAAATGTGAAGTTTACTCTGTGTATTCGTCTCTTTCAGTTAGCTTATTTAATTCGATTTTTTCCTTTTGATAATTTTAAAAAGACAGATGTGTTGTTACAGCTCGTGAAAGATCTTTAATTCTTTTGCAAAGTTATTGACTTAGTGAGCTCAACAGTCCTGCGTTGGACTGATTCTGCGCCGGATTTTACAGGTTGCAAACTTTCATGTCCTTATTTCTTTTCACCGTTTACCTAAATCATAAAATGTTATTGCAATAAAAATAACCTGTGAGAAAATATTTGCTTTGCCCAGTAAGTTGACAAAATTTTTTTGTCCAAATATAGTAAATGGAAAATCAATGGAAAATTGTAATGTGTTTGTATGGAACGATTCAATATCTTACGTTGTGGCCACCTGTGATCACGTTATTGTAACCTGTAATTAGAACCGGTGAAGTCAGTTACGGCTGCCTCTTCATCGTTGCATTTCCGAAACGGTTGTTTTGATACATCCTCTGTGTCCATCTTTAACCCGAGTAGCCAGGCAGTTGCCTCCCAATCCGAAATGAACGTTGGTTGTCTTCCTCATCCGGGACTGGGCATAAAGTAAAACATGTCCGGCACATGTACTAATTTGTTTTCCATCGGACGTCCATATGTTCGGAAGCCGCTCAGTGCTTTTAGCTTACTATTGTTTGCTCTGGTTTTTTTTTATGTTGCGCAGCTGTAGAAAAAGATAACAAGGCTACTTTGGCAAAAACGCAGCCAAGGCCTGACCTCGGCTAAATTCCCCGGTTGCCGAAGCGAAGCATTCAAAGAATGACATTGTTTTTGCCTCCGTATTCGAGCGTGGATCCGAACGATGGAATTTATCGATATAATTGTCAGATGCTGCCAGAGAGAACCGTTATATCCAGCGTTGTGACGTCATCAGCGGAAAGTTACGTAACTTTTCAACCCCCCATTTTATTTTTGATAATGTTCTGGACGATGCTCTCTCTCTCTCTCTCTCTCTCTCTCTCTCTCTCTCTCTCTCTCTCTCTCCTGTCAATAACCAAACGATACGTGTTGAAAATCATCCATCACTTGAATCAGTTTCTTCGAAGAGATGTGTGAGATAAAGTTATTCATAGCAGAGGAAATGTTGCAGCTGAGATGTGCCACATTCCACAGGAAAGATACATGGAGACTGAATGTCGAATTTATGTCATTTTTCAGAGTTAAAAAATAAATTGAGAACTATAGGCTAACGATAAAGAGTTTTATGGCCCAAAGCGAAGCTCAAAAAGAGAAAAGAAATGAAAAGAATGAAAACTGAAAACATTAGACGAGATTGGGGATATAGACTTACACAAGCGTCATAACAAGAAAGGAAGAAAAGGAAACAGAAATATCGAGTGAATGAAAATAAACAAGGAAAGAAAATATTAACATGTAGAATAAATGGCCAGCTACACGTAGAGGAATGGAAAGAGAACGGGGGAGAAAAAAAAAGACGGGGTTGGTAGAGGCAGGTGAAATTGGCTCGCAGGAGAATAAAGAAAAATAGCCCAGGGACCAAGAGCCATGTTAATATTAGGTCCATCGGTGGATTTCCAAACCAATTTCCTCACAAATTTAGAAATATCAGCTTTGGCCGGATGTGGATGTCGGGCAACTCTTTCTCTCTTTGTTTCTTTCTTTTTGCCTTTCTTTCTGCCCTTATTACGAATCGCTGAAGTTGATCCTTGGAGGTATTATCTGTCAATATTAGAAACGTGATTCTTTAAGGATGATTTATTTTATGCTCTACACATACATTCATATTATATATATATATATATATATATATATATATATATATATATATATATATAAATGTGTGTAGTGTGTGTATATAGTTATATTTATACATTCATATATATATATATATATATATATATATATATATATATATATATATATATATATATACATATATATATATACATATATATATACATATATATATATATATATATATATATATATATATATATATATATATATATATATATATACATATATATATACATATATATATATATATATATATATATATATATATATATATATATATATATATATATATATATATATATATGTTTCCTGGTGCAGGTGGTTCTTATGACTCCACATTTATTACTTTACTCTAAAATGGCCTTGCAAGATAACCTGGACATATAAAACACAAACTAAAAGGAGTGGTACAAGGAGCGGAGGGCTCTTTCTCAAAGGGAAGTGCGTGAAACACGTGGATACAAAAATAGGTATATTCTCATAACACACAAGATCAAAGGGAAAATGTAATTGAAACACGTTAAATTGCTGCTGCAGAAGTCCTCCCGAAGGGGGGGGGAGCTTGGGAATGCCAGGAACACGGACCAAGGAGAATTCTGCTACGATCGTCCTTCTGAAACGATATTAGGACCCAGGTTACAAATCTAATGCTGGAATTCGGGGAATGAATTACTCGGGTGTGCGCTGAGGGCGCCAAGGACTTTCCCGAGGCGTTACTTGTGACTCAGAGGAAGGAGGCAGTGAACACGTGGGCCGGGATTAAACCAAGGAACATCAGGGGATACCAAGTTATAGGCCCAGAAGTTTAATAAATGCAAAAGGGCGAAGTAACGTGACTAGCAACTCGTTCTGGGTACTTTACCACATTGCAGGGGCGTAAGGCTGACGTCGTCTTCTGCCAGGGACCACGTGTGGGTGCGTCGACAAAAGGGCCTCCCTCACCAAGGTACTGCTTCAAGTCGTAGATTGGGGCGGAAAAAGGGCGCCCTTGGGATGATGAAAAGGCCGCAGTTGAGTATCCGCTCGCTTTTGGGACTTGCAATCCCCACTTGCAGTCTTTGATGGCCACGTGGGTCGGGGTACGGAGCAAAGGGCAGTTAACTTCCACGTGGCGGCGAGCGAATGAAGGGTGGGGGCAAGGTCTGCACTCGTGACCTCTCGGCTTAAACTAGCGACTGTGTGTGAGAGGGAACTTCCCTCGCCCTGACCTTTTATTGCTTCTGGACAGGGGTGGGGCGATGTCCTGACCCAGGTCACGCTTCTATATCAAAGAAAACGGCTTACTCTCCTGTACCAAAGAAAACGGTGCAAAGCCAGTTTACTGCCCATGGCGAAAAGATTAAATCTTTGAGCATCTCTTATAACCCCCGACTTCTGGTTCATACTAACACGAACCAGAATTCACTACCTCTCACAGGTTCAAAATAGACAGAGGCCTATCTATCGGCTGAGCAAAGCAGAAAGGCGGGCGCTTTCATAGCATATTTTGGCGCTAATCTTTACAATAATATATATATATATATATATATATATATATATATATATATATATATATATATATATATATATATATGTATATATATATACATATATATATAGTATATATATACATATATATATAGTATATATATACATATATATATATATATATATATACATATATATATATATATATATATATATATATATATATATATATATATATATATATATATATATATATATATATATATATATATATATATATATATATATATATATAATATATATATATATATATATATATATATATGGCTGATCAGAGAGGCAGACACTTTGCTATCCATAGACATCCCGGGATTATATATGTAATCAACGGATAGGTTTGCTTAAAAAGCAAATGGATGTTACAGACTAAATACACACACAAAACAAAGCCACTACAACACCTTCTAAAAACATAACAAACATCTCACACGTCTCGAACGCTATACCCGCGCAATAATCGCTGCTGGGAAGAAATATGATACATGAAACATATACCGGGGTCTAAGCGATGTAGCCGATCGAGACTACAGGTCTACCCCAAAGCCAAATCCAAAAGTCCTTCAAAAGAAGGCATACCCCATACAAAAATGAATAAAAGCACGTTAAAAGAAAAGAAAGAAAGATATATATATATATATATATATATATATATATATATATATATATATATATATATATATATATATATATATATATATATATATATATATTTCTGTGAATGTCCGAGGAATACTTACTTGATTCTGGGCAGCAACAGATGAACGCAGGGAGTTCCTTTTATTTATTACACATCTGACATCAATATCAGGACAATTCGTAGCCAAACAAGGGAAATCTGTGGCTTAGGGCCTTCTTCATATGAGGGAAAAATTACATAAACTCAAGGGTTCTCTTAACTAATTATATTTATATAAAAAACACAGATCAGAAGAATGACGAATTACTGGCTGGTAATAATAAGGGCCTGCTAAAATAATTAATCATACACAGAATAAATATTCTACGCTGAAGATGTCTTCATAACAGGAAACATCACAGTGGGGTAGAAGGGGGCGTGCACATGGATAGGGCCGAGAAATTCCACAGTCAAGGCCTATCTGCAAAATGCAAGATGGTTACTTGCAATAATAAGACGCTCAAAGGGGACTGAGGGATATGCAAAGATGGTGCCAGATAACCCAGTTTATCACTAAATGCATAATTATGTTAACACTGAATGCTCCAACACAAATTACTGAAGGTGATTGCACAACGGAAAATAAAGGAAAAATTACACAGAGAAATAACAGGAATCGTGACTAAGAAACCTTATTCTGGTACATTACCTTCATCAAGATGACAGTGTCCTCGTTCAATAGGGTGCTAGCGATGGAGGAGGGAATTAAAATACTACTGCAAAGTATACTGGTTTGAGCCTCGGGGTCGAACATGTGGAAGGTTCAAAGGACAGGCAAGGTTAAGGACATCTGTCCTGGGTGGAGTTTGGAGCGATTCTCTCTCTCGATTTCTGTTGCATCGTCTATAAATAATCTTCAGGTAATACGCTTTGCGTCTCTTGTAGATGGCGCTAAGGTCAATCTTTGTCACGTTTTCTATATGACTGCATGGCATCAGTTAACCCTCGTGCAGGGTTCAGAATGAGGCGGGGCCACCAATTTTTTTTTTTTTTTTTGGCTCCTCCCTTGCTATGCTTAATGCCGAGAAGGCACAACGGTTCCCTGGAAATCATGACTTCGGGCAGTCATTGTGAACAGAGAGAGGGGTTAGGCTTAACCATTTTGGGGAATGAAGGAGAGAGTTTATGAAGGGGCGAGTGGAAACCCACAGTTCTAGTAATGAAAACAATCTGAAGTAATTTTATTTCTTTCTCAGTTATGTTACAGATGTAAAAACGGACACAGGTGGTTTGGAGAGAGGTTCCATTCTTTGCATCTCCCCAACCAAGTTAGCATTCACACCCTAGATCGGGTGAGAATGATTACCAGCAAGGAAACTCACTTAAATACTTTACTTCTCTCTCATTTCCCTTTGGTGCCTTATAATTTAACTTAACTTCTGCGCAGCAGTTAATTTCGAGAGGCAAAACAACACTATGACATTTACGTTAACGCAGAATAAATACTTGCTGCTAGAAATGACATACTCTTGTCATTAAATTCCTGTTTCGTTAAGGCAGCTTTAATCAGAATATTTTTCACAATGTAATGGTATAGTTAAAACAATGAATCGATACTAGGTCAATTCTAGAGGTGCCTCATGCACTCTTAATAATAATCAATTACGAATTTTGTTCACATGCAGTTAGTCTGCCTTGAAGAGGCATTACAGTAAGGTAAGCATGGCTTGGTTAGGTGTTTCCACGATACATGAGCAATGGCTTAGTGCCATTCGGGTACTATAAACACAAGGGCGCGAGTCTGAGACTCGAGACTTATTACAGAGATTCACAAAGAGAATAGATGACAGAGTCAGAATAATCAATAATTGTAAATAAAAGATGATGATTAACTATGCCGATATTACATTGCTTAGCCTATGGGAAATGGCTAGGTTCATTCTTTAGTCCAAGAAGGCCGCAAGGTAGCTAGAGGGCGCGACTCCTCCGGCAGGATCACTTTCTAGCATCTGCGATAATGGCACTGTGCCAAGTTGGCACTCATATAATAATAACTATTGGCGATGGCATATCGTATTTTAAATGCATCATGCTGAGGTAGGCAAGAAAGAGAAGTCATAGGACTCATACAGTTGGCATATCTGTCAATGGCGCTCTGCATTTGCAGAGGGGATTAAGGTAAGATGGGGCCTTGGTAAGGCATAAAATAAATGTAAATAATAATCAAAAGTAAGGAAGAGAGATGTTGAAGGAAAAGAATAAAGGATAGAGTTATAAGGAAATAGAATAGTGAAGGACCCTGACATCTTCTTCCAGATAGAGGTGCCAAAGTCTTCGTAAGGAAAAGGGATGGCACTGTGCCAGTTTGGCACGGGTACCAGGAGAGCTCGGTGGCTCTCTTTAAGCTACCTGGAATTATCCATGCCTGTGGTATTTCCTCCACGGACCTCTCTTACTGTGATGGTTTGTCTCGGTCGTGGAATCGGTGGAACTGAGCCCGGGGAGGGTATTCGAGTCCACCTGTGTTGGCTTCTTTGACAGCTGATGCAGGGGCCCCCTTTTGCAAGCTCTACCATGATCAGTTGCAGTTCCTTGAGTTCATTGTCTGCAGTGGACTGAGCCAGAGAGGAAGCGGTCGTGGGGGGCGTGAAGGGCTCGCAGGTAAGAATGACCAGCTCAGGCACGGGTTGCGAGGCAGCTCCCTTAGGTGAGCTTCCGCTGTGGTCAGATGGATCCATCTCTCTTACCGGCATTGGTAGCAGAGCCAAGGCGGGAGAAGAGAGAGGGCCCAGACTGGGATCTCTGGAATGGAGATCAGGGGTGTACTCTGGCACTGACACCAAGTAAGGGTCAGGCACTAATATTTGATTTGGAATTTGCTCATCATTCGGGATGGACGGAGCTTAGCACTGCTCAGTGCACCCAAGTGACACTGGCAGAGATTTTGCATCATTTGTGGGATCTCCTGGAGGGGGATCTACTTGGGGCCCTGGCACTAGCACTGTGGCAGGGCCGGGCATTGGAATGGGATCGGGAATTGATCTTGGTGGATAAGGCCACTGCACATTGCACTCAGGTGGCACTGGCAGTGGAATGAATGTAGGCGTTTGAGGCTTGCTCATGCCTAATAAATGATCTGGGGGATTTAGCCCCCTGGATTGCTGTAACTTATATGGGGACTGGAAATCCTGCCCCAAGAGGATGTCATAACCTCCAGGAATGTATCATGCGACTGCGAGGTCGCAAATTTCAGATCTATGAGGTCTCGTGATCCTCAACTTGACAGTAGGAAGTATAATTTTAAAGTGATTGATACCCTCAATCGTGACGAGTTTACATCTGTTAATGGTGGCTCCACAGGGAACTTTATCTTCCCTTATGAGGGAATTTGTGCGCCAGAATCATCAAATGCCTTGACCTGGTTGGCAGGGCACCTACCTTGGGGAAGTGCCACATAAATGGGACCCTTGGGTCGGTGACTGCCAAGGCAGGAGCAGGCGTACTTGACTTATTATTATTAAGGCATTCTGCCCATTGGGCGGAGTGCCCATAGACTTTGCAAGCGGCGCAGTAAGTCTGGCTGTAATCTTTACTGGGCACTGTCCCATTGGAGGGAGCAGGCCCTTTACCCTTCATCCACGACCCAGGTGTGGTTCGGGGTGTTGTCCCATTTGAGGACATGAGGGATTTTCTGGCTGAATCTCAGCCTTCAAGCGGCGCTGTTTAGTGGAGTGCCCTATTATCTTACAGTACCCACACACGGGTTTCTTATGGGGCAGCCCATTCTTGTGAGGTTGCTGGGAGTTGGTTGAGGCAGGCGAGGAGGGATGTAATTTTCGTCCATGGGAACTTAGATGGGGATGATGCGTATCCCATATGTCATCCCAACGGCAGCACTTGACCACTGTCTTAGGCGCCTTATCGCACAGATGAGTGGCGATAGCTGGCGGGGCATAAAATACGAAGTCCTCGAGCAGGAAGAGTTCGAGGGCATCCTCCACACTAGTGGCTTTCAGATATTCTAGCCATCGTTTTAGGGCCTGGGTCTTTTTGAAGATCCACTCAGACCAGGTTTGGGCTGATTCCTTGGGCATATTTCTCCACCTTTTCCTCCAATGGTCGGGAGTTATTTCAAAAGCTTTTATAATGGCTTGGTGGACAAGGTCCAGATTTCCTTGATCCTCAGGGGGGAGAGCATTGACTGCAATGGCACCCTTCCCTTCAAGGTGCCGTCCCAGGATCAGAGACACTTCTTCAGTAGAGGGCTGATAGGTCATCAGGACCTTTTCAATATGGCCGAGCCAAGCTTCAGGCTTGGTTTCATCCCATTTGCTGAGGGTTGAGTGAGGAGAGGGTGTTGATGTGTTGCGCCTGTTGTGAGCTGCCATTGCAAGCTGATGAGCTCTTTCTTTCTCCCTCTCCTGCCTTTCTTTCTCCTTCTCCTGCCTTTCCTTCTCCTTCTCCTGTCTTTCTGCCTCTTCTCGCTTCTCCTGGACAATTCTTTCTCCTTCTCCTATCTTTCCTTCTCCTTCTCCTGTCTTTCTGCATCTTCTCATTTCTTATGGGCTGTCCTTTCTTTCTCCTTCTCCTGTCTTTCCTTCTTGGCATCGTCTACTCTTTCTTGTAGAAATTGAAGTCCTCATTTTGCTGGACTCTGGATGTCATAGACATCTTGAGATAATGCTTATATGGGCTTGACCCGTTAAAAAATCAAATGTCTGAAAAGACTCAGTTGTCGGAAAAGACTCAAATTTCAGGTGTCTTAAAGACTCAGTTGTTCAGAATGAACGAAAATATTTCTGAATAAGACACATTTCAGGGTGTCTGAAAACTCAGTTGTTCAGAATGAACGAAAATTAATGTCTGAATAAGACAAATTTCAGGGTGTCTGAAAAGACTTAAAATTTAATATGTCTGAATAAGACAAATTTCAGGGTGTCTGAAACGCTCAAATGTTCAGAATGAACGAAAATTAGTATGTCTGAATAAGACAATTTCAGGATGTCTGAAAAGACTGTTAAAAATTAATATGTCTGAATAAGACAAATCTCAAGTTGCCTGAAAAGATTTAGTTAAAATTTAATGTCTGAATAGACTTAGTGGTTCTTAATGAATGAAAATTTAGCCCAAGCTAACGTAAGCCTTCAGGTATATTTTATTTTGCAGAGAGACGCTGCAGAACTAATAAAAAGAAAAAGTTTATGGGGTTATACACTTATGGTGTGTAAAGAATTTTCCTTGTGCTGTTAAATAATTGTAAATGTGGCGTAATGAAAACAGTACATTGATCCTATCGAATATTTAAAATCTCCAGCACGCGAGGGTAAGACAAAAATGCATAATCTTATAACATGCATGGGGGCAGTCCAGACTGCAAAGGCTATGTGTGGGGAATTGTTATTCTCCGTTATCAACACAAACCTTAGACCATGGGTGGGGGGCAGCGTCATCTTGGCCGCATGTCTGGTTTTCTACCTGGACCTACCCTTATTCCCACTCTCGGGCCTCCCGCAGTAATGAATAAAAGAGGAAATTCTCGTTGATATATTCGTCAATAAATAAATTTACAAGAACCTATGGGCTCACCGAGGAATATCCTACTCAGTTAAAGAA
>NC_089746.1:7654694-7664694 GCF_040412425.1 Macrobrachium rosenbergii | reverse complement strand
GTCTGGTTAAACTAAGGTATACTTACTTATTTTTCTTGGTTTTGGTTTAACACAATTTCTTGAATACATGGATATGCATTAGTGCTCTTATACAAGTTATCAAAATTACATATATATTCCTGTTCTCTTAATAGAGTACACTCCTGAAACTGTTTGTTTGTAAAGAATGACAGCAACAAAGCGTGTTCTTCTAATGCAAAACACTTGATTGTTCCCTTTTGAATGATGGGTTTGTTATTTACCAACATGGGAAATCGATACAGTGCGATTAATGTGTTTGTGATCCTAGTATTGAAAGGTACAATTAAAATAATTTTATCATAAAGTACTTTGACACTTATTAAATTGTAATACATAAATACATCATCTACAAGTGGTTGCAGACGTTTTTCCATGATACAAAACTTAATTATATCTTCAAGTTCTTTAGAAGTAATTAGTGTTGGGCTCAAGATACCTTTATAAGCAAGCAAAATGGCATTTAATGTTTTTGTGTTCCTGCAGAATTACTTCACTTTCTAGAGCAAATGTATTTAAGAACTGTATATTCTCTAACTTATTCAGTTCTGTTGTCACATCTTCATTTACCTCGTTTATGAAACCTTTTAATTTTTCTATTTGTTCTGTATTTTGGTTTTGGGAACTTACTACTTTATTTATCACTGTTCCTCTTGTTGCGGCCCACTTTTCTACCAGGTCAGTTCTTTCTTTTTCGTGTTCTACATTCAATTCAGTGGCAACCCCAAATTATGTGTTCATTGCAGTTCCAATGAAGGGTAGGAGGGATCTCTTTGATCTTGTTTGTACAGTCACTTCTATTTCTGCATTTAAGTTTTCTAACAAGTAAGTAACACTGTTGTTATCCCCCTGCTGCAGAATTGTCCCAGTATTCTTTTGAATGCCTTTTAACTTTTTCTCATTACTTAACACTGATGATATATCCATTTTTATTATGCCTAGGTCTTTAATCATTTTGACATTTCCATGTCTTTTCAACAATGATCTCTTTCTTATTTCCACTTCTGAAGAAATGAGTCCAACATGACTATTACAATAATGATGCGTTTTTGCATCTGAAAGAATAGACTTTTATCAGATTTTCTTTATATATATATATATATATATATATATATATATATATATATATATATATATATATATATATATATATATATATATATATATTATATATATATATATATATATATATATATATATATTATATATATATATATTTATATATATATATATATATATATATATATATTTATACATATAGGTTTCTCTACATACATTCCATTTATGGTAATTTTACCATATATATTATATACATTTATATATGTATATATTTAACTCTGTCTATTTCGCAGATTATATCTTTTGTTTACAACATTATCTACACCATTTTCATGTCTTAGGTTATCTACAACTTCAGAGGACCATGGATCTGTTTTTATTATTTTTATATGATTCCAGTGAACTACTTTTTCCTTTAGATCACTTTCATAGATTACACTATTATTTATTTAACTTTTACACTTCTACAACTCTATATGGTCCAGTGAACTTGGGAGATACCTTTACATTTAGCCCTTCTAGAACATGATTTTGTACATAAATTTGAGTACCTACTTTAATGTCTGGTTTAATGGTACTTTTATTATAATATTTGGCATGAGTGTTATGAACCTCTTTTAATTTTTCCTTGTTTTCATGATTGTCTCGTAAGTACGTCTGGTTTTCCATGCAACAAAGTCATCATAGTTTTAAGTACGTCTGGGTGGTGTTGCATCGTCTAATAATATATTAGGCATTCTTTTCTGATAACCATATAGCAAATAATGTGGGGATTCTCCTATTGTCTCATTTACAGTATTATTCAATGTGAACTGTACGTCTTCTATTGCTAAGTCCCAATCTTCTGTCCGTGGGCTCACTAAAGTTTTCAGGATATCCTTTATTTTACGATTAGTTCGTTCTGCTGCTCCATTAGAACTTGGTTTATAAGCTGTTATTTGACACTTATTTATTTAATAAAATTCACATATTTTCTTTAAAAGATCACTAGTAAACTCAGCAGCATTGTCTGAAAGAAGAACTTGTGGACATGAATGTCTTGTGATAATTCTAGATTTGAGAGCTTCTGCTACTGTAGCTGCATCTCTGTTTCTTACTGGTACGATTTCTACATATTTAGTTAAATAGTCCAAGAAGACTAATATTTGTCTATTTCCCCTAATAGTGGTTGGAAATGGACATAAAAAGTCCATAGTGACTACTTGAAATGGATTTAATTCCGATGGATATTTTTCAAGTGGAGCTTTAAGATTTACGTTACCTTTATGTTGATTACAAACTATACAGTTTTGTACAAAGTTTTTGGCATCTTCACTACAATGTGGCCAAAAATAATTTCTGGTTATGATTCTGCTTGTCTTTTTAATTCTTGGTTGTCCTGCTAACTTACATGAGTGTGTTAGTTCTAAAACTTCTCTGATTAGTGTTTTTGGGATATATAGACGAGAACAACCATTCTTCTCTGTCGGCTTTTTATACAGCAATCCATTTATTAACTGAAAATCAGGTTTTAAAGATTCATCTGTCATTAACTGTCCTAATAATTGTCTGATTCCTGCATCATTTTCTTGTTGTAATTTTACTCTTTCTAGATCTAAATCTACTACTTGACAACTAAAACAAAAGGTATTAGTGGTAATGCATTTTTCTGTTTCTTCCTGAGATCTGGATAATGCATCTGCCAAGGTGTTAAATTTCCTGGAATATATCTGAATTCTGGAGCAAATTCTAATACACTAATGAACCATCTATTGAACTTCATGTTATTTGCAAAGGCTCTCTTTTTAAATAAGTCACAAATGGGTTTGTGATCAGTAAGCACATTAACCTTATGACCTAAAAGTATATTTCTAAATTTCTTTAAACCCCAATATAAAGCTAAACACTCTTTCTGTGGCACTATAGTTTCTTTCTGCTGGATTTAAAACTCTGCTAGCATAATATACTGCCCTCATTCACGTTTTGGCCTTTTGTAATAATACAGCTCCTGTTCCTGTACTTGAGGCATCACAAGCTAAATAAAAATCTTTGGAAAAATCTGGGTAGAGTAAAACAGGGTTCCTGGTCATTTTGCTCTTTAGTGTTTGAAAGGCTGTTTCTTGTTCATCCTTCCATTCATAATATCTATCCTTTTTAGTTAATCCTGTCAAAGGTTTGGCTATAGTAGCAAAACCCTTTATAAAAGGTCTATAATAACCTACCAACCTAGGAACCTTCTTAATGCTTACAAATTAGTGGGAACTGGGTAATCAATTATTGCCTTTATTTTACCTGCCTGCATGCGTAGTCCATCTTCACTAATTACATGACCCAAGTATTCTAAGGATTCCATCAGAAATTGACATTTCTTTAATTTTATTTTTAGTCCTGCAATTCTTAATCTCTCTACGACCACTTCTAGTTTTCTGAGGTGACTTTCTAAGTCTGTGCTAAAAAAAATCACATCGTCCAAGTATACTGCTACATTTTCTATGTCTCCTAGAATTTGTAACATTAATCTGACAGATGTTAATGGGCTGATGTTAGTCCAAATGGCATTACTTCAAACTGTAAATGTTCTGTATGTGTGCTGAAGGCTGTGAATGGTTTCGATTCTTCATCTAGAGGTACTTGCCAATATCCACTAAGCAAATCTAAGGATGAAAATATTTTGGCCCCTCCTAATTGAGCTAACATATCCTGGATTACCGGCATCGGCATTCTATCTGGAACTGTGTTGGAATTTAACTTCCTATAATCTATTACAAGTCTTCAACTACCATCTTTCTTTGGAACAAGTAACAATGTGGAATTATATGGAGATTTATAAGGAATCACTACTCCATCTTCTTTCATTTCCTCTATCAACTTGTCAACTATGGGTCTCTGGCTTATTGGTAATCTGTAATTAAGAATAAAAAATGGCTTGGCTCCATCATCTAACAAAATTCTATGTTGTAAAACATTTGTTCTTCCTAGTTTATCTCCTTCTATAGCTATTACATTTCTGTATTTCTCTAACACCTGAATTAACTTGTGTGTCTATTTTCTGGAAAATCTGTTTTGTTTACTTCTGAATTTATTTGAGAGTTTTGGCCAGTTATAGAGAAAAATGCTTTTTCTTCTATTGTTAGTAAAGGATTGTTAATAGGGATTCCTATGCAAAAGGCAATGCCTGATTATAGTGTTAGTCTGTTATCTGAATAATTTTGGACATAAACTTCGCAGCTATTACTGTCCATGTGGACAAGTGCATTATCCATTCTGACAAAATCTGGCAATTCTTCATTCAATAACAGAATGTCCTTATCCTTTACATCCTCTTTTGATCTCAAATATACTTTTGTTAAACATTTTGGATACAAAGTTACTGCTTTGTTGAGCAGTAACACAACATATTTCTTCTTCTTTTGTGTCTGAAAAATAGCAAAGTTCTGCATCTCCAGTAGTTTCTTCTGTTACTTCTATTGTACTATTTATATCTGATTTATTTATTTTATCTAAGAGCAATACTTCATTTAATATTTTTCCTTCACAATTCATTACTACATTGCTGCAGTCATAAGTATAGGCGCCTTGATTTTCGTTAGATTCGGTGTTTTGCTGATCACCATTATTCATATCTGAGTAATTATTGATATTGGAGTCTATATCATCTATATGTGTATTGTTGAGATTTGCACGTCTCAGCAGTTCTGTATTCCGTGATTTTGGGAATTCCTCTTTTCTATTTGTTTCCACTTTTTCTTGCTTGTTCTGGTTACTTATCTGTCTTTCTTGTATGTTCGTCTCGCTTGTCGAAACTGTCTCAGACAAATTGATCAGTTTTGGGTGAAACTTTTCTTCGTCAAGCGTAAAACATACTCCCTTCTGATTATCCTGTTTCAGGCTAGTCTTTCCTTCACTACGATCTAATATCATTCCACGTCTCCTCATTGACTTAAATGAGAACAATACTTGTGCGGGAAAAGATTTGTCTTCTAAAACTAGAAAATTTTCAATAAATTTATGTGACAGAATCTCTATTTCTAAGTTCACATTCCCTAGACTTTTAATCTGTTTCCCTGCTATTCCTTTTATTACTCTACTTTGACCCTGAATCTGAGTTTCTGTAATGCCTAAATATCTGGTTAAAGTTATTTTATCAGTTATATTTACAGTACTACCTGAATCAATGAGTACTGTACAGGTCTTTCCATTTATTGGAATTTTTACAGTAGGCAGATCCTTTCTATTTATTACTTCCTCTTTCATGGAAAATATTACTTTGCTATGTAAATAGTAATATGCGGATGAACCTTCATTTCCCATTGTAAATATTTCTCCTTTTTCTCTTTCTTCTCCTTGAAGTGATTCCCTTTCTTTTCTCTGTAGAGGGGTAAATTGTCACTGGTTAGCTGATTTATTTATTTTCAGGCGACTGTTACTTATCTCTACAATCTCTTTATTGGCGTCCTTATTATTGAACCAACAGTACTTAGTTAAATGCCCGATCTTTTTGCAAACTGCACAGATTTTAGGCTTTCTGCATTCATTAATGGAATGATTTGTATACCCGCAGTTTTCACATTTTATTTTTGGTCTAGCTCCTTGAGCTGCATGATTCGCTTGTTTTGAATTATTTGTGTTTGGATATTGACCATTATGATATCTCATGTGTGGGCCGTGGAATGGTCCATTCCTCGATTGATTCTGTCTTCCCTTCTGGTTTGGATTCCACTTTCTTCTAGTATTTTGTGCTTAGTTCCTTTGAAAGGAAGTTTGTCTATTCCTTACTTGTCTGAAATTATCATTGTACACGTTATTTCTTTTATATGACTCATTGGTATTTCTGCCTTTCCTTTCATTTAGTGTTTCTGTTACCCCTACAAATTCCTTAGAAAAATCTATTTCTTTCTTCTGGATTTCTTGTCTCATTGCTATTAAAACTGCAAAGCTATCACTTTTGGGATCAATCTTAACTTTCTTGATCGCTTTCTTTTCTTTTTCTCCAAGTGCGTTATACATTGTTCCAAATGACAAGTAATTTAACACATCTCAAACTGACTAAATCTGTTTCTCCATCACCAAAAGCATTCTTATCACCTATGGTGATGTTTGTTTTTCTTAAGTCTTTTATCACTTTGTGTGTTGCTTCTTCGATATCAGTGTGAAGATTTGCTATTGATTCCCTGTCATAATGTTGATTAAGGAATTTATTAATATTATATAAGGCATCACTTTGACTCACTGGTTCCCAGATTGATAAACAGATTCTTTTAAATTCATCGTATGTGGTTATGTTGCTGAATCTAACTGAATTCAAAGTTCTGTGTGCATCACCCCTTTCTGAACTAACCAAAAGCAAGGCTTCGTTAATCTTTGTTCTTTCATCTGTTATTCTATTTGTAGAAATACGACTGTCTGTGTCTGCTAACCACTGGTTCACAGAGTATGATTCTAACCTATTTTTGTCAGGATTGGAACTTTCAACTCTTCCACAGAATCGTGTGGCTTGCGTAATGATTGCTGCTTGCGCCATTGTTCTAAATTGAAATGTGTTAATAGGGTTAGTGTTATTGTTATTGCTACTTGTGTTAGTACTTCCTTGAGTTAATGATATTCGTGAACTTGGCACTGGAATTCGACTTTGTCTATCTGTTGTTTGTCGTAAATGATAAGGTCTATTTCTAATTGCATTCCTCAATGCTTCAAACGAACCCTGCATTACAATGGTATTCTAAAATCATACAAAAATCTATAACCAATACACAACAGTATTCAGTGATACATCATAAAAATCATGTTATGTTATTGAAAATTCCCATCTATCAAACCTCAAAAAAAAAACTAGATAAAAAAAATTCTTGAGAGAGAATTATAGATATTATATACCTTTTGAGAGAGATAATCATAAAAGTCTTATATCTTTTGAGGGAGATTATTTAAAAATACACTCACTGAGAGAAAGGATTTTTTGAGAGAATTAATTTTCCAACTTACGTATTTTCTGTTGCCATCCTCCAGTCTTAATCTGTTGTGGTTCTGTTTAACTGCTGCCGTTTTATCACTTTCGCGACCAACACAAAATTGTTTGCTCTTTGTAGATGTGTTGTTCGCTTGTAGACGCTCCGGATACCGATCGCCATAGACACTGTGTTCTCTTGCAGACGTTCACTGCTTTCGCTGTAGACGTTCAGACGTTCACTGCTTTCGCGGTAGACGTTCAGGATACGATCCACTGTAGACGTTCACTGCTTTCGCTGTAGACGCTCAGGATACCGATTGCTGTAGACGTTCACTGCTTTCGCTGTAGACATTCAGGATACAGTCGTTCATTCGTTGTTTTAAACATTCAGTCACTCACTCGTTGTTTTTTAAAAATTATGGGTTTTACTGGATGCTTGCGTTGTTGTTCGCCGTCGTTATGATTCACTTCGTCACTTGTTATGCTTTGTCGTTCTATTTCAGCCATTGACGTAGCAGGATGCTTATGAAATTCTGGTATGCGTCCTTCGCACTTGCACTTTTTATCTTCTGTCTGGATCCGCTTCAGCTAACACCATTTATGTTGTGCTTTATTTATCTTTCTTTCTGTTTATGTCTGCTATTCTTTGCCACGTTAAGAAGATTACTTTAATTTATAGATGCTTATCGTTCTGGCTTTGTTATGTAGTAGCGTATTTAATCCCAGGAGGCTTAAGAAGACACTTAGTAGTTTCTTTCTTTCATTAGTACCAAAAGAAACAAAATTACAATAGGTTTCAAAATTAATTGCATTGCAAGATTAGTGTGAGTCAAACATGAACCTTTCTTCTTATATCAACCCACAATTGGTGAGGCCTACAACCTCACCCCCTTTCTTCTTCTGCTTCCTTGCCTTCCTTCTTCTCTCTGCTATCTTCTCTGCTCCCCCTCAGAACTGGACTTGATAAGGATTTCTAGAAGTCCATGTCCAGCCCCTCGTAGGCGGGAATCTTGTTTCTGTTCCGCCTTTGTAGATGCTTAATAAGGCTAATCTAAAGACGTCCCTTTTGGGGTGGATTTTTGGAAATCGAACCACCTTCAAAGGAGGTGCTTGCAAGTCACCAGATGTTATGGATTCCGGCAGCTGTTTATCCAGTTAAGGCCACCATGCATTTTGTTACGAATTCCTTGTGATTTCCAGCTCAATTAAGTGCAGTCATAATGACGTTGTAACCACGACAGTCATAACACATACCCGAGTATTGACCTTGTCATCACGATATAGCCAAAGCACAGATGTTTTGTTATTCTCTCTCTCTCTCTCTCTCTCTCTCTCTCTCTCTCTCTCTCTCTCTCTCTCTCTCTCTCTCTTTCTGTTCGTTTCTTCTAATCTCTCTCTCCCTCTCTCTAACTACCAATGTCTATTAATGGAAGGTTTCTCTCTCATTCTTTCATTATGTTAATTAACATTTAGAATATTCAGAATTCCTAGTTATCACTACATATATTTATATATATATATATATATATATATATATATATATATATATATATATATATATATATATAAAAGGCCAAGAGAAACAAGGTCTACCCAATAAGGTGGAGTCGCCTCCCACCTGGGGTAACTATGCAGGCGATGACGTATCTTAGAGGTACCTGCCCATTACGGCAATTCACCTGCTGACGCAATAAGGAGGTAAACAAGCTCCGCCTACAACGGGGATTTGGGGGGAAGTGAGCAGACCTTCTCTTTCCCTTGGCCTATGTATATATATATATATATATATATATATATATATATATATACACATACATACATACACACACACATATGTATGTGTGTTTATTTATGTATATGTTATATATATAGTATATATGTATATATATATTTTTGTTTTGAAAGAACATATCCATATCACAAATATTTCCATGTAAAAAGAAATTCCAGGTATTGTTTCCGAGACGTTATTGTCTCGTCACCGGGCGCTGATCACCCGAGAGATTTTCCGCAATCAGTCGAATCCGAGTCGAACTGGAATGGAACTAATTTAGTGAGTCGGTCATTTTGGGGACAGTTTTAACCTTTGTCTTATTCAGGCATTCTACGCGTATTTACAGACATATATTTTAAAATTGTAGGCTTATTGTTTGGGTTTTGAAAGTCGTAAGGTGCCAGTATTTTCATCCCATATTTTTCGTTATTTCCATCAAACCTGTAGTTTCAATAAAAGCATAAGCTTGCGCAACCTATTTTCCTTTGCAATAAAAAAGCTATTAAAAGTTGTACCACCAAAAGAAAATAAAGCTAAAATATTTTATTTCTCTATCCGTTGCCATCTCTTCTTCGTCTTTCAACCTTAAAATCAGTCATTAGTGATTATTTTTGTTTGTAGCGTTCTTAAATGTTCCCTCAATAATTCACCTTCAATGATTTTCATTCTTGGCTCTAACCAAGTGGTCATGAGATGTACTTTAATACATTGCCCCTTTAGCCATCGTATGTTTAAGCGTGTTCTCTCGTTCCTGCTGTATAATTGTACAAAATGGGGCAAATGCTTTTGTCCACCCCTTGCATTATCATATGAGAATTAGTATTCCCAACTGTCGACCACCTTCCAAAACAACTTTCCTCAAGATTCTTTTCATTCTCATTCGCCCCTGCATTTTAAATACCGCCTCCATTCTCTCTCTCTCTCTCTCTCTCTCTCTCTCTCTCTCTCTCTCTCTCTCTCTCTCTCTCATACAACATACATACACACACATATATACTTATATATAAATGTATGTTTTTATATTGTATGTGCATGTATTTCTTTCTGTGTACATATATAAATAATATACTGTATATATATTTATATGTATACATATATCTATGTATATATATACATATATATACATATGTATGTATATATTTATATATATATGTATATATGTATATATATATATATATATATATATATATATATATATATATATATATTATATATATATATAT